>NW_006922241.1:308026-328872 GCF_000298275.1 Orycteropus afer afer
AAAAAAAAAAAAAAAATCATACCGCATTCTTTTATTTTCTTAGTGTCCCTGGTAGTGCAAGTGGTTAACACACTTGGCTGCTAACCAAAAGGTTGGCAGTTCAAGTCCACCCAGAAGCTCCTCAGAAAAAAAGCCTGGTGGTCTCCTTCTGAAATACCAGACCTTGTGGAGCATAGTTCTGTTCTGACACAAAGGAAATCACCATGAGTAGGAATTAGGTCAACAATTTATTTTGGTTTTTCCTTTTTATAATAGCCTGTTCTGTTTGTGTTTGTGATGTGTTTTCCTCAAATCTGACTAGGAATGTCAATTATATTTATTTTTAAGTTTTCTTCTCTTTCTTTTATTCACCTGAATATTAGATTTTTTATTAAGTCTGGTGGCTTTTTTGCTAGCTTGCCCACAAATGATTGGTGATTGTTGGTTGGTTGTCAATATTTCTAGTTGAGTGTCTCAGTTGAACACTTTTGGCGTCTAAGAGTACTTACTCCTCAGCCCAAAGGAGAATCCTTCCTTCCTTCTTCTTGGTATATGTGGATTCTCATTATAGAAGCCTTCCTCCAGTGACTATAGGGCAAAAAAGCAAGGGGTCTGCCTGGAAAGAGTGTTCCTTGTTGAGAGAGTTTATCCGTTGTTTGGGACCTCCATTCTCACAAATTACCTGCCACCTTGCTCTGTTTCTTTAATCCCACTCTCATTCTGGAACTCTTCACAATCAGAAGTGACATTTGAGAGAATGTACTCCTGCTCTTGTTATTTTATTGACCAAGAACATTGAGTTTTTCTGCATCTTTGCAGTAGCCTCTCTGCTTGTTTAGATTTCTATTTTCTCTGTTTTGATTTCACCTTTTTTAGTTTTTAGAACTTCCTCAAGTTTTCTGGTCTGCAATGACATTCTTTCTTATTTTTCTACTCTTAATATTTCTTCTTTTTAGAAGTATATTTTACATAGAATTTGAAGAGGTAAGTGTGTCCTCATTTGTAATCTTGATCTGTTCTGTGTTGATGTGTAAAACTACAGATTTTGAAGTTAAGATAAAGTAAAAAAACATGGTGAAACCACTTTAATGGGGAATTAGGAACATATTTTAAAAAGAAGAAAATGTGCTGAATGTTTAGATTGCTTAATGAGCTTTTGTAAATCCATTTATTTAGCATCAACATCCTTCATGAATTCCTTTTTCCCCCAAGAAGACAAATGGAAACTACTGACTTTGGAAAAATTACTTAGGAATGGTTTATGCTATTCATCCTGTTTACGAAGAGTGCTGGTACTTCATGATAGCAAAAGAATTATTTCAATATATCCAGTACTCAGTATTAACCCATTTTATTAAATAGGCATTCTCTTTTCAAAAGTAGCATGGCATGCCAGCACTTTTAATGGTAAATTTTAACTTACCAGTTTTGAAACAAGCCAACTTTTATGTACTTTCATGAAGATTATAAAAAGAACTTCACTGTCTTGCTCTAGGCAACCTTAAGAAAAAAGAGGATATCAGATGTCATATTAATGGTCATTTAAGCAATATTTAATCTGCACAAGTAAATTAACTGTCTACTGAAATGGTTAGGCTGATTTATTCATAACTTCATTTTAATTAATTACATTTTTGGAAAATGAATGCAGTTTAAAATTAGACCCCAGGCTTGAATTTGTCATGTTATTCATAATTATATTTTGAAACACATTTTGCTACTAGGTGTTTAGAAGAGAATAAGGAAAGCTTTTAATTTATTTCGTTCAGTTTATTTATAAAATAAGTATTGTATTTGTAAAAAACTTCAAAACTTAAAGTTTGTGAAGTAACATCTCATTTAAAGTTCACTTTGTGAAAGATAGAAATTTTTAACAAATCATTAGATTGTTTTTGTACATACAATGCTTTGTGAAGACTTGCAAATTTTGATTCCATTTTTTCTCCTACTGTTTCTAGTAAAGCCAGTTCCTACTTTCGAGACATCAGTAGCCTGTGGAAATGTCTTATTTTCTTTTAAAAGTGCACCTGCAGCCAAAACTGATTAAAAGCACATTTAAAAAGAAAACTACCATAATGAATTGCATTTCTTGGTACTATCTAATTTGCCAATATGACTAGTTTTGATTAAAAATAAGTTGATTATAATGTTCAAAAATGTTTATTGAACAGAAAAGCTGACTGCAATCAGAAATCAAAGGTGTACCCGTGGAGATACTGCATCTGAAAATCTTGATGGGACAATTGCTGTTTCCTTTTTAAGGTTCTTCTGTGGCAATTTGGAGTGTTTTCTTGTGGGAGTGGTGGTACTTATTTGTATTTTATATCTATATAAGGTACTTATTTGTATTTTATATCTATATTTGGATGTGTATTCTTATGTGTAAAGCTCTTTCGTTAAATGATCAGTACAGTTTGCAGTTGGGTACCTCCAAGAACATGTTACCATGACTAAAAGTTTTCATTTCAGTGTATTTATTTGACATTTTTCTTGTTATTATTGACTAAAACCCCTGACTCTTGCCTTTTTTTCCCTTTTCATCCATTTTCTCATTTTTGTTTTGCAGCCTTTTGCACACATACAGAGCTCCTGCTTGTTTGTTCCTGTCAACCAGCCCTACAGTTCAGTGGTCTTTTATTTTCCCTTACCAACTTAAGTTGTTCTTGTTTCATAGTTATCAGTAGATTCAGTTCTCCCACTCTGTTCCTCATTTCTGTTCCTAGCTCTGTCTTCAACCTCTGTCTAGTACTACTGGCCAGCCATTCTTAATGTTTTTGACTCTGAAATATTATTTTCCTTTTATTTTTATAATATTAGCTAATGATTCTTGTCACTTTGTGTCATTTACGATTCTGAGCATTTTACATGTCATAAGATCTTTGCAGTCCTTTATGTTACTTTATCAGTCTGAGTAACCCATAAGGAAAGTGAGGTATGGAGAGGCATTAGCCTTCTGTGAGGCTACACAGCTAGTCAGTGGTGTGGCCAGAATTAAAACACAGCATTCTTATTCAAAAGTCCACCCTTTTAACCTCTAGATGCTATCTTGTTAGGTGCTGTCAAGTTGATTCCAACTCATGGCAACCCTGTGTACAACAGCGCGAAACAGTGTCCTATCCTGTGCCATCCCCACAATCCTCACTATGCTTGAGCCCATGATTGCAGCCACTGTGTTAGTCCATCTTGTTGAGGGTCTTCCCATTTTTCTCTGAGTCTCTACTTTACCAAGCCTGATACAGTCTCCAGAGACTGGTCCATTCTGACCACATTCTAATCAGTGTTGTTTTTTTTTTTTTCCCCCACATGTTTTTCTGTATGGACAATTTTTTATATTTTCATTTGGCCCATGATAACTTATTATGCTAAATATTTCTACATCCCTCAGAACTGCCCAAGCATTAGTTAATGTAGTTTTCAATATACTAGGAATTTTATACATGTGTTGTTGTTGTTAGTGTTGAGTCAGCTCTGACACATAGCAACACTGTACAGAATGAAACACTGCCTGGTCGTGCACCATCCTCACAGTCTTTGCTGTGCTTGAGCCTATCATTGCAACCACTGTGTCAGTACATCTCATTGACAGTCTTCCCCTTCTTCGCTGACCCTCTACTTTACCAAGCATGGTATCCTTCTTCAGAGACTGGTCCCTTCTAACATGACCAAAGTCGGTGCTCTTCTGGCAGTCCATGGTATTTTCAGTATTCTTCACCAATGCCACAATTCAAAGGCATCAACTCTTCTTTGGTCTTCCTTATTCATTGTCCTTCTGGTTACCAGTCAAGTGCTGAGGCCACTATGCTACCAGAGCTCCTATACTATAATAACATAATATTCATTGTCCAGCTTTCACATGCATATGAGTTGGTTGAAAATACCATGGGTTGGGTCAAGTACACCTTAGTTTTCAAAGTCACATCTTTCCTTCTTAATGCTTTAAAGTGGTCTTTTGCAGCAGATTTTCCCCGTGCAGTGTGACATATGCAGTGATTTGCTTGATGTGGCCCTTCTAGCCATTGTCCTCCATTCTGTGATGTTTTGTAAATCTCATTATCCGTGCCTATTTGGGGTGATGTGGTAGTTAAGTTCAGGTATCAACTTGGCTGGGCAGCTGGTAGTAGTCATTCCCTATAATGACTGGCAATCAACTCTGTCATGGGATTTAGGTTAATGCTGTTGGGGCAACACAGGTGGAATGTATCTTGAGTCCTGCCTTGCTGGAGGGTATAATTCAAATCACCACCCTTAGCTTCCCTGAGGGTATACCTACGAATCTCCTGGGAAGATTTGCCCTCCTCTTGCTCTGGCTTTGTGTCTTGGATCATCCTCATCTCACCCCTGGATTTAGGACAGCAGCTATCATCTGATCTGCTGATCGAGGTTCATCAAACCCCGAGAGTTGGGAGGATCCGCCAGACCTACTCACGGACCCGGGACTCGCCAGCCTGCCAGCCTCCACCACTACTACGTGAGACGAACCCTTGGGTGTCTGTGAGTTCTGTGAGGCGTTACAGGGAATACAGAACCCTAAGACTGGAGAAATTACTGGGAGGAGGAGGAGGAGTTAATGTCTGAAATGATGGAGTGGCATGGTAATTTGGACATTTGGGACATCTTTGACCTCCGTTAATGTGACCATCCTCGTGCTGATCTTTCTAAGAGAAATTGTTCAAGCAACATATGATTTCCTGACTGCTGCTTTCATAGGTGCTGACTGTGGGCTCAAGAAAAATGAAATCCCTGACATCAGTCTTTTCTCCATTTATCATAATGTTGCTTATTGATCCAGTTGTGAAGATTTTTATTTTCTTTATGTTGAGGTGAAATCTATACTGAAGACTCTAGTCTTTGATCCTCATCACTAAGTGCTTCAAATCATCTTTACTTTCAATGAGCAAGGTTATGTCATCTGCATAATGGAGGTTAATGAGTCTTCCTCCAATCCTGATGCCATGTTCTTCATATAGTCCACTTCTTGGATTATTTGCTCAGCATACAGATTGAATAAATATGGTGAAAGGGTGCAGCCCTGACACACACCATTCCTGATTTTAAACCATGTAGTATCACCTTGATCTGTTCAAATGACAGCCTCCTGGTCTATGTACAGGTTCCTCATGAGAACAGTTAAACATTCTGGAATTCCCATTCTTTGCAATGTTATCTATATTTTGTTATGAGCCACAAATACGTTTGCATAGTCAATAAAGCACAGGTAGACATATTTCAGGTTTGCTTTGCTTTCAGCTAAGACCCATCTGACGTCAGCAATGATATTCCTCATTCTGCGTCATCTTCTGAATCCAGCTTGCATTTCTGGAAGTTCCCTGTCAATATACTGCTGCAACCATCTTTGAATTATCTTCAGCTTGATTTTACTTGTGTGTGATATTAACGATATTCAATAATTTCCACGTTTTGTTGAATCACCTTTCTTTGGAATGGGCACAGATACGGATCTCTTCTGGTCTGCTGGTCAGGTAACTGTCTTCCAAATTTCTTGTCATAAGCAAGTGTCTTCAGTGCTGCATATGTTTGTTGAAACATCTCAGCGGATATTCTGTTGACCTTGGAGCCTTATTTTTCACCAGTTCCTTTAGTGTGGTTTGGACCTATTCCTTCAGTTCCATTCGTTCTTGATCATATGCCATCTCCTAAAATAGTTGGACATCAACCAATTCTTTTTGGTACAGTGACTCTGTGTATTCCTTCCATCCTCTTGATATTTCCTGCATTGTTCACTATTTTGCCCATAGAATTTTTCAATATTGCAACTCAAGGCTTCAATTTTTTCTTCAGTTCTTTCTGCCTGAGAAATGTGAAATATGTTTTTCTCTTTTGGTTTTCTAACTCCAGGTCTTAGTACATTTCATTATAATACTTTACTTTGTCTTGTTGAGCCACCCTTTGAAATCTGTTCAGTTCTTTTATTCCAGCATTTTTTCTATTCACTTTAGCTACCCTCCTTTAAAGAGCAAGTTTCAAAGTCTCTTCAGATATCTATTTTGGTCTTTTATTCCTTTCCTGTCTATTTAATGACTTTGCTTTCTTTACTTATGATGTTCTTGATATCATCCTACAACTCATCTGCTTAATAGCTGTTCAGTGAGTGAAATCTATTCTTCAAGTGGCCTCTAAATTCACATGGGATAGAATCAAGGTCATATTTTGGCTCTCGTGGACTTGTTTTAATTGTCTTCAGCTTCAGCTTGAACTTGCATATGAGCAACTGATGGTCTCTTCCACAGTTCGCTCCTGGCCTTGTTTTGACTGAAGATATTGAGCATCTCCATTGCCCCTTTCCACAGATGTAATCTATCTGATTCCTGTGTAGTTCATCTGGTGAAGTCCATGTATATAGTCACCATTTATGTTGTTTAAAAAAGGTATTTGCAATGAATAAGTCATTGATCTTGCAAAATTCTATCATGCAGTCTCTAGTCTCATTTCTGCTGCCATATGGCCAAGGCCGTAATTGTTTGTTTCCAACTTTCACATTCCTATCACAAGTAATTTTTAAAACATCATGATTGCATGTTTGGTCAATTTCAGACTGCAGAAGTTGGTAAAAATCTTTAAATTCTTCATCCTTGGCTTTATTAGTTGGTACATAAATTTGAATAATAGTAGTATAAACTGGTATTCCTTGTAAGGATATGGGTATTATCCTATCACTAACAGCAGCATTGTATTTCAGGATAAATCCAGAGATGTTCTTTTTGACGATAAATACAATTCCATTCCTCTTCAATTTGTCATTCCCAGCATAGTAGACCATATGATTGTCTGATTCAGAATGGACAGTACCAGTCCATTTCAGCTCACTAATGCATAGGATATTGATTTTTGTCCATTCCATTTTATTTTTGACAACTTCCAATTTTCCTAGATTTATATTTCATACATTACATGTTCCAATTATTAATGCATATTTACAGCTGTTTGTTCCCGTTTTGAGTCATACCTCATCAGTGAATGAAGGTCCTGAAAGATTTACTCTGTGCTTGTCATTAAAGTCAGCTCTACTTTGGGGAGACAGCTGTCCCTCAGTTGTATTTTAACCTGAGGAGCTCATGTTTGGGCACTATATCAGATGGTGTTTCAGGACTATTCATAATGTTTTCCAGTAATAGACAGTGTTTCACTGCTACTCATTACGTTTTCGGTGGCCAGTTTTTTCTGAAATGGATGGCCCCCTCCTTCTTCCCAGTCTGTCGTAGTCTGGACGTTCTACTGAAACCTGTGCACAATGTATGACCCTGCTAGTATATGAAATACCACTGGTATGGCCTCCAGCCTCACAGTAACGTGCAAGCCATCACAGTATGACAAACTGACAGACGAGTGGTGCTATATACATGTATGAACAAAATTCTTGTGTTGTCCTTTGAAATTAAGTCAAGAGAGAATATTCATTACAAGGTTTAAAATTAGACCAAAGAGAATTCAAAAAGATAACATATATATATGTTTTTATTTTATTCATAATTACGCAATTTCTTAATTTCCAATACTATACCATGGTATTATAATCGTGGTGCAGTATTTAAGCACTCAGCTGCTAAGCAGAAGATTGGTAGTTTGAACCCCCCACTGGCTCTGTGGGAGGATGACCTGGCGATCTGCTCTTGTAAGATTACAGTCTAGAAAACACAGTGGGGCAGTTCTGTTCTATCACATGGAGTCACTCAGAGTTGAAAATCAGTAGTACCTAACAACAGCAATTGAAGTATGATACACCCAGTATCAGAGACTGAATTTCAGATCAGTTGTTTAAAATATGTTAATTACTTTCAGAATGAATAACTCTCCTCATTATAAAATTAATTATTGACTAAATATTTATTTTTAAGTACCTATAGTCTTTGCATTCTCATGTCTTTTTCTCTTCAGTGAACTCTATCTAAGCATGTAACATACAATACTTAAGCATTTTGTTTGTTATATTTTTGTACCAGAAAAATAATTTTTTCATAACTTCTATTCATTTTAAAAATGATTTAAGATACAAGTTAGTCCCATTTCCACAATATTTGCCAATGATTTTATGCCAAATATTTTACAACCTTGCATTTTAAATGACCAGTGTAAGTCAGTATTATTGGGTACTATTGTTTCCTTTTTAAAAAGAATATACAGTTTAAAAATCATACCTTAGAGATTGTCTATTTCAGTCAGTGTAATAAAAACAGTTAATCTAGCAAACGGAAAAAAACCTGAAATGAGAGTTTATATTTGGTTGTCATGACTAAAAATGTTGATGGTTTTGTGGAAGCTATCATTAACATATAAGCAAGTTTTTTATTTATACACACACACATTTTGAAAGATTGGTAGTACATATTTTGCTCTAATAAATGTATAGTAAACACTAAAGTTGTTTTTGAATTGGTACAAACCATATTTCCTAGGAAAAATAAGTATTAGAGAATGTTGGACTTAATCCAGCATGTGAACTTTGTACCTTAGTATTTAAAACACCAAAGCTTCAAATCCTTGAATTAATGCAAAAAACATACTGCCATCGAATTGATTCTGCCTTATTAGCGACCCCTATTGGGTTTCCAAGGCGATAAATCTTTATGGAAGTAGATTGCTTCATCTTCCTTCTGCAGAGCAGCTGGTGGTTTTAGAACTGCCAACCTTTTGATTTTCACAGCACCTAACATTACTGTTATCTTTACCATAAAAAAAAAAAAAAAAAAAAAAGTTCCGGTAAGATAGAGGAATAGGCAGACAAGCAACACAGACCCTCTTCAACAAAGAAAAGAATAACCAATTGATAGAGATACAGAAGATAATCCTGGAGCCCTGAGCTGTGAAAGGAACTATACAGAAGTGGATTAGGCACCAGCTAGTAGAAACACCTGAACAAAAACGGTGAGTACAGTGATGGTCAGAGCTGTGGACTGTCAGCTACTCTGAAGGGACCAACAGCCTAAATATTTCCAAGTGGTGTTGGGACCTGAGAATTGACCTAAAGGTCAGCCCTGGTCACCAAGGGCTGCAGGAACAACTGTGCTGGTGGCCTATGACTAGGAAGGGAAACACCAAGGAGGGAGACAACCTGAGCTTTGACTTTCTGCTGTCCAGAGGGCACAGCCATTTTGATTGTTTACATGCAGCAGCCATTTGGGTATTTAAAGTGACCAAGGGCACAGCCATTTTGAATAAGTGGCAGCCATTTTGGATATTTAAAGTGACTGAGAGCATAGCCATTTTGAATGTTTACAAGCAGCATCCATTTTGGATATTTAAAGTGAACGAGGCCTCAGACATTTTTAATGTTTACAATTGGTGGTCATTTTGGACATTTAAAGTGACCAAGGGTGCAGCCATTTTGAATCTGTGTAAGTGGCAACCATTTTGGATTTGAAAGTGATAGCATTCTCATTCAGATTCCAGGGACCTATGAATGGACTCTGTTTGCCACGGTTGGCAGGGACATACAAGAGGCTGAAAACAGAAAAGGAGACAGGTGATGAGTGTATAAGTGCTGTCAACTAGTAAATAGAGGAGTACAGCACAGTACCCTGCTTGCACAGATAACATACAAACAAAACAAAGTAAACGAAAATCGTGGGCAAGTCACTCCAACATACAATCACCAATTAAATATAAACACAAAAATGTCACAATGCTTTGGAGACAAGAGAGCATCACAGTCTACGCAAAGAAGCAAGATAAAGCATGAGAAACAAGGGACCAGGATACAGACACAAAACACATCCCTGAGGAAGACACAGCATTAGAACTCCCTGATAAGGAATTCAAAAGAATTATATTTAGATATCTTCAGCAAATTGAGAAACAGATCAAGGAAAACACTGACAGAATTGAAGAAAATACAGAGAAAACCCGCAAACAATTTTGAAAGACAATACAAGAATCAAATGACAAAATAAATGAAAAATTAGAAATGATACAAAATCTACACACAGAAATCCAGAAGATTAATACTAAATTTTCAAAAATAGATAAGACATTGAATGGGCAAAGGAGTAGAATTGAATCAATGGAAGGCAGAATTAGTGAGGTTGAAGACAAATACCTGAACACTTCTTTGGAAAGGGATCAGTCAGAAAAAAGATCAAAACAAAATGAAGAAAGCCTAAGGTTCATAAGGGATACCATCGAAAGGAATACCTATGTGTAATCAGAATTCCAGAACAGGAAGAGACAAATAAAACTGCAGAGAAAATTGCTGAAGATTTCTTGGAAGAGAATTTTCCTGTTATGATGAAAGATGAGAATATATCCATTCAGGAAGTCCAACTAACCCCAAACAGGATAGACCCCAAAAGAAAATCATCAAGACAAACATCATCAAACTCACCAAAACCAAAGACAAAGAATCATGAGAGCAGCACAGGAAAAACAAAAAGTTACTTACAAGGGGCAACCAATAAGACTAAGCTCTGATTTCTCAGCAGAAACCATGCAGGCGAGAAGACAATGGGATGGTACATATATATCCCTGAAAGAGAAAAATTTTCAACCAAGAATTATGTACCCAGCAAAATTGTTCCTCAGATATGATGGTGAAATTAGGAGATTTCCAGATAAGCAGAAATTAAGGGAATTTGTTAAAACCAGACCAAGCTTACAAGAGATGCTAAAGGGAGCCCTTTGGACAGAGAAGCAACAACAGCCAACAACAACTGACCATTAACACACATGATGATATAACCCAGAAACCAACCCAGTTATGGAAGTACCCAAAATAAATAAGGCTACAAGATTGTAAACAGGGAACCAGAGACATCAACTGACAAATGAAGATAACTACAAACCAAAAAGAGGGAAAAAACTGTGTCATTACAGAACTTCTAGATGGTAGGGAAGTCAAGACAACTACAAGATAGAACGGACTGTTCTAAACTTGGGAAGAAAACTATAAATCACAGGCTAACCTCAAAGAAAAATGACAAACCTTCACATCAAAATAAAAAAGAGGACCAGCACAAATATTTAGCAAATACTAAAACAGTAGCCACCGTTCCAGTTTCCTAGTGCAACTCTGACAGGAATATACCACAAATGGGATGGCCTTAACAAACAGAAGTTTATCTCTTACAGTTCAGGAGGCTAGAAGCCCATGTTCAAAATGCCAGGGTCTAGGGGCTATGTGAAAGTCCCTCGACCTTGGGCTTCAGTTCTGCCTCTTGCTCCCGGCCCGCTGAAGCTACAGGCATCTCTTCACTCAGGCAGCTACTGGCTGCTGAGGCCAACAAACCCAAGGTTGACAAATAAAATGGCACAGTCCCGATGTTACCAAACCACACAGCAGGCCATTAATTCAAGTCCATTTTAAGTCCCAACATCGACAGAGCACAGCAGGCTGCTGAACACGACACAGCTACATGCAGGGTCCAAGCATGCCATAAGGTTGGAGACCATTCCCAAAGCTGCTTCTTACATATTTGAAGCAGACCACATAACCAAAGCAGCTACTCAGCTGTTCCAATAGATTCCGTCATGGAGTTAATTACCAATCTCACCATGGGGAATAACTACATCCAGCTGCCCAAGCATGCAACCAGGCCCAGCCAAGTTGACACACAGATTTAACCACCACAGCAACTAAGGAAGTGATAACACAATTCATAAACAAAATGAACCCAGCATAGAAAATTATATGGAACAAAGAAATCGACACCACAAAAAGGCATATAACAAAAATGACAGTAACAAATTCATATTTGCTAATAATTATGTATCTGTCAAGGGACTTTTCTCTAAGATTTATAGAAAACTCCAGTGCCTCAACACCAAAAGAATTAACAATGCAATTGAAAAATGGGCAGAAGACATAAATAGATACTTCACCAAGGAGGATATTCAAGCAGCCAACAAACATATGAAGAAATGCTCACGATCATTAGCTATTAGAGAGATGCAAATCAAAACAACAATGAAATACTGTCTTACCCAGCACTGATGGCAAGGTTCAACGAGACAGAAGATAACAAATGCTGGTGGCAATTTGGAGAGATTGGGACTCTCATAAGTGTATGAGTGGAACTGTGAAGTGATACAACCACTGTGGAAAGCAACATGACAATTTCTTAGAAAGCTGGAATTGGAGATACCATTTGACCCAGCAATCCCATTACTAGGTATATATCCTAGAGAAGTGAGAGCCAGGACAGGAACAGATATATGCACACTCATGTTCATCACAGCACTATTTACAGTAGCAAAAAGATGGAAACAACCTACGTGCCCATCAGTGGAAGAGTGGGTGACCAAACTATGGTACATACACATAATGGAATGCTGTGCAACATTAAAGAATAATGTAGAGTCTGCAAAACACCGCATAATATGGATGAACTTGGAGGACATTATGCTGAGTGAAATGAGTCAATCACAGAAGGACAAATATAGTATTAGTTCGTTGTTGTGGAGGGTCAAGGAAAGGTTTATATATGGAGGGAAACTTTCTTTGTTGGTTATCAGGAGTGGGAGGGGAGTGGAGGGAACACTGCAAAAAAAAAAAAAGCATTGACACATGCCATTTCAGTTTTGTGTATTTCACTGTACATAAATTATATTTCAATAAAATGCATTAAAAAAAAAAAAACCTCACTGCCATGGAATCGATTCAACATGTAGCAACCCTTCCTTGGGTTTCTGAGGCAGGATCTCCATGGAAGTATATTGCCCAGTCTGCCTTCCAAAGAGTGGCTTTGCATATAAAGATTTTATATTATTTACCTCTCAGTTTCCTCCCATCAAAAGATTAACTACAATACCATGTAAAATACAAAACAAGACTTAATCTGAAAATAGAAGACTGCCCTTTTGAGTCCCATTGTTTACATAACAAGGAGCTTTGGTAGTGCAGTGGTTAAGGTATTTGACTGCTAACCAAAAGGTTGATAGTTTGAACCCAACAGCCGCTCCACAGAAAAAAGTTGAAGCAGTCTGCTTCCATAAAGATTTACAGCCTTGCAAACCCAGTGGGGTCATCACTATGAGTTGGAATGAACTTGAAGGTAATGAGTTCGATTTGGTTTGGTTTAAATAACAGACATACCGTTGAGCTTTCCTTTATCTTTGTTATGTCTGAGTACTGTACCATATTGCTAATTTCTCACTTACTTTTCTTAGCATGTGTATTTGCCTAGTTAGCTTGATGGAAGGAGATACCATTACTGTCAAATTTTGGCACATGTCTTACGCTCCTTGGTGTCATCTAAGTAAGATAGTTATCGTCTAAATGTAAAATATAATCAGTTTCTTTAGTTTGGGGCATCATTTAATTTATTTGCTTTGCCATTAAGAATAATATTTAGTTCTTTACATTGAATCCATATTATGTAAATGACATGTTGTATCACAAATATGTTCATGTCCTGAAAATCTCAAATACTATATTCAGAGTAATTGGCATTTTATTTTATTTTCATGTGTTCATTAAAAAAATAGAGAAAATATTTTATTAATATTACAGCTTAATCTCTGGATTAGGTCACCAGTTAAAATGAATTTCATAGACTCATTCTATTACATACAGACATTTTGTCTACTTCACAAAGCAGTAACACAATTTTGCATTATTGGCAGTCTGTGTTCAAGAGACATTATATCCAAAAATTGCTGGAAATTGCCTTTTTTATGTGAAACAATGTCCTGTGGGAATGGAGGCAAGCCCTCCTCATGTTCTCTGTCTAGATGGTCTTGAAGGATACTCTTCATATTGCTTTCTTTTTTTTTTTTTTTCCTCCTACTTTTCTCAAAAAAGTCAGGATTTTTTTTTTCATGTAATTTTGATGGTACTATTAAAAGTGATTATATAAAGGATTTCTCAGATGCTGTAACCACATTTATTTTATCTCTAAACAGTGATGCTACACCCTTTCCAAAAATTTATATATATATATTTACAACATTTATATAACTCTAGGTGTTTAAATTTGTTTATCTGTTAATTGTTTATTTGAAACTGTACCTTACGAGAGTTTTTATTTTGTTTTCTCTATTAAGTATTTGCTACATGGCTTTATTTTTTTCATATAATTTTCAAAGCCAAAAATAAATTCTATTCAAGTCAGCAAGCATTTATTAAATATCTGTTGTATTCAATTCCTTGGTCAATTATTATTGATGATATTATTATCGTGAAACATAAAAGATAAGATGGTGATGATGATTATCGCAAACACTTATTGATATTGATTAGTTAATAAGTACCAGACCAGGCCATTGGCCTAAGTGCTTTTTCATGTCCAAATCACAAGCCAAACCTACTGTCTTTGAGTTGATTCTGACTCATACCTTATAGGATAGAGTAGAATTTCCCCATAGGTTTTCCAAGACTATAAATCTTTACAAAAGCAGACTGCCTTTTCTTTCTCCTACAAAGCAACTGGTGACTTTTACAAGTAATACTTATTAAATGTATATTCCTGTCAGGTAGGTGTGTTATTATCTCCATGTTACAAATGTGGAAACTGAGGCATAGAATATTTCATAATTCACTAAAGGTCACACAGCAAGTGACATGGGAAAACCGGTTTAAAACACTAGCACTTCGACACCAAAGTTCACACCCTTAGTCATTGTGCTAAACTAAAATGAAGACAAGATCCTACCCTCAAGAAGCTTTCATCCTACCAAAAAGTGATCATCTGTTCAGAAAGAAATTCAATACATGGCAGAACGTACTAGTTGCTATACTCGTGCCTCTAATGTGGGAGGCAGTAAGCTTAGAAAGAGATATGCATTCCCTTTGGGAGATAGGCGCAGGTCTTATGGAGGAGGTGTTTTAGCTGGTCCTGAAGAACGGGCAAGGTTTTGCCATGTGGCAACTGAAGGGGGCGTTATGAACATAGACGTTGTTTTGTGAAAATGCAACTGTGCTCAAGAATACTGATTAGCAATTTTATGTAATACTCTACGAGAGGTAGTAGGGAAAAGGCAGTTGGGCTTGATTAGTGGGAAGGGTTGAAGTGGCAGCCTAGGGTATTTGGATTTTCTTTTCCCAGTAATGAGGAACCTTTGAAGGATTTGACTATAGAAAAAAAGAGCCTGTGATCAGAGTTGGATGGAGGCCCCAAGACTTTTTAAACTTGGACAGAGAATATTTAGGAATTACATCAAATTTTTTGAATATGTTTACTCTGTAACTAAATGAAAACTAGGGTGGACAAAGTTAATTTTATACACGGAGAAGAAAAATCTTTGTGCTTGCACGTACTTGAATAGAATGTGTATGTTTTCATTGAAAATTGGAAGCTTTAAATAATTTTATTGGAGATTAGTAACTATATATCCAAATTATAAAATTTTTGAAGATTGAATTATTGCCTTTTTCTTTTTTAACTATTGGGAAATATTTCAGTGGAAAGGAGTTATCCAAACAGAAATCAGTCCAGGATGCTAATGATTAACATTCTTCCTTATAAAATGTTACAAAATACAAATTTTAATGTTTTTCATATCTGATCTTAGAAGACATTTTATTTAGCTGAACTAATAGGTCTAAGTTAAGAAATAAACCTACCTTCTAAAGGAAATACTCCTGTTACACTCTTTAATTTAAATCTCTCTCTATAACCTGCTAGTATTTTAAGTACAGCGTTGAGGAAACTTGCACTCACAACAGAAGTTCATTTTTACTGTTATGTGAATGGTACTGGAATAGTGTTCTCTGAACATAATATTTCTAGAGGAAAGATTTCTACCAAGCTGATATACTTGGAGAACTCTTGGGCCACCCACTAAATCTGTGATTTCCTGACCCAGTTTGTGAGCCAAGTTATAGTGAGGTCATTATGCAGTTCTATGATTTCTCTTACAACTTTAATATTTTCCTCTATAGATTACATTGACTTTTGGATTTCAGGCAGCAACTAAAATCAATAATCCTATTAAGTTCAAGTTAGAAAAAAATTTAGTAAGTCTGAGTCGTATTTTTACCTAGTATCTTTCTTCATGAATTTTCATGTTACTTTTTGAATGATTATTTGATGTTATAAATTGTGTATTTTTAATTTTAGGGTTTTATCCTTTTTATATATTTTTTTCATAAAAATACTATTTAAATATCATATTGATTTTGTTTTAAAATATGTTAGGAAAAAGTAGACCAGGACTAATTTATGGAAAGCTTTGCCTTGTAGACAAAAGAGGTAAGACTAATTGTTGATAATGGCAGAGAGATATTGACCGTTTTCACTAGAAGAGCAACCTGATGAAAGTGGCATTTTAAAAAACTGAATTTGGCATTTGTGATGATCTAAAGCATGAAGAGATTGACAAGAAGTAATTGAAAAAAATTCAGCATTCTGATTTTTAAGAAATAAGTACTTAGATCTGGTCGTGGCCTGGGGAGTTAAGAGAAAAAGGGATAGGGATGGTTCTTAATATAATCATCTTGGGAATCATTGCCAAATAAAAGTTAGTGTATATTACCAACCCTGTTTAATGCATTTTGGGTATTTTAAAATCTGTCTTAAATCTGGTTCTTCGTCCATAAATATAAGCAAGCACTCTCTGTAAACTATAGAATAATATTCCAAAGCAAAAACAAACTGGAAACATGACAAGTAATACGGTTTTTACTACTAAACTACCTCTGTGGAGGATCATCTTTTAAGAAGGACATCGGTTTGTTCTGTTACCAATAATACTGGTATCAACTTATTCTGGCCCAACTAGGAGGAGCCCTTATCTGTGTGAAAGAGTTCTGATTTATAATGTAGTCCTTGGCTTCTTCTACAAGTTTCTGGAAAAGTTCCCCCCCCCCCCGCAAAAAAAAATTAAATGTCTAAAAGGTGCAAAGCCTTAAATCATGATTCTGATCTACCTTAAATAACATTGCTCCATTATAAACATTCTGCCAGATGATTTTTACAAACTCACTGGCTCTTTTCAACTCCATGACACAAGTGCATAATTTTTTCACTACCATTTGGATATATCCTACCAACCTTTCAATTTTGTTTTTGCTAACTCATATCTGACTTGGAAGTAAAAATTACTTATGATCACTTTGGGGTTAAACAGATTTAACCTGTCCCCATATTGTATTCCAGTCATCTGTGGAATAATCTATGTCTTAATTCCCTGTTCCATTAATCTATGATTTTGAAGCAGCCCTATATGACCTGTAATCAGAAAGTAGTATGTTTGATAGATGCTTTCACCATGCTGTCATTTTTTTCTTCCTGTCGAAGACAGGAAATGTCTTTGAAATCTTTGCTTATTTTCCAGCACTATAAAAGAATTCTATAAAGCAATTGCAAGCTCAAAATTATTATGGAGAATTTAGTAACAAGATATTTAAATGTTTGTTTTATTAAGTTGGCCTAGGTCACAAAATTCATTAATATTAATGACTAGACTAGAGAGGAGTTAGCCTTTCTTATCATTAACAGATGTTGTTGTTGTTGTTATGTGCCGTCGTGTCAAACCCGACTCATAGCAACCTCTCCTTGGGTTTCCGAGGCAGTATCACTACGGAAGTAGGATTGCCCAACCTTCCTTCCAAGGAGTGGCTAGTGGGTTTGAACCGCCAGCCGTCTGGTTAACAGGCAAGTGTCTTAGCCACTATGCTACCAGAACTCCCTCATTAACAGATACAAAACATTAAACTAAATTGTGTAGCTTTGTTATGCTATGAGGCATTTCAGGCAAAGACCAGAAATAATAGGCAAAACCTGAGCAATCCAGTTGTAATGTTTTTGATCCAGTCCTTTTGCTTCTTTCCTCTTTATATAGATAAAGTAGAGTTTTAAAGCTGACTATCAAATTTTCTATTGACTTGATATTAGTATCTCATTCCCTAAAACAAAATACTTGGAACTAACCATAGTCATCATTCAAAAAAGGCATTTATAAACTACAAAAAAGGAGACAAAACTTGAGTTGAATTTACTTTTTTTATTTAAAGTATCAATCTGAAAATTACATTAAGTTTCTTTTAAAGACATTTACATGACATAAGTCATGTTAATATTTGTAAAATATGAGCTTTTCTAAGTGATATTTCTTATTTATTCCAAAGATATGATATAACGGTCTCTGCAACTATCATCAGCCTTTCCTATAAAACAGCAATGCATTAGATAGCAAAGAGGGCCTGAAATTTGAACCTTGAGATGAGCAATTATAATTAAATACAGCTGCTTTTACTTATATCCCACTTACATATATAAACATCAGGTCCTTTTTAACTGGCAATGGTGAATATAATGCACAATATGAATGCTTATTAGGTCATTTTTGGTAAATAGAACTAATAATATGAGACATTTGTCTACAATAGGGATTAACATTTGTTTTTTTTTCTGTAAAGAACCAAATAGTAAATATTTTAAGCTTGTGGGCTACACAATTCTGTTGTAACATGAAAGCACATAGACAATATATAAATGAAGGAATGTAGCTTTGTTCCAGTAAACCTTCATTTACAAAAACTGGCAGCAGGCCAGATTTGCCTTGCAGACTGACTATATTATGTCCCTTGTCTATATTCATTTGACTTCTTCACTGGTATACCCAGCTCTTCCAACCCACTGGAGTTGGCTTCCTCCTGTCAGCAACCTTCTCTTTGTCATGGAATCTAAAATAAAAAGTTATCAGTCCTTGTCTAAGTTAGCTTCTTAGGAGACTTTGACACTTTAATCACTCTTTTCTTCTTAACACTTGTCTAGTCTTTAATCCTATCTTTTAAGGCCCTCTTCACCTTTTGTTTTGTAAAACTCCATTTTTCTTGTCCAGTTTTAAATATTGGTGTTCATTAGAGTCCTATTCTTGGTCTCCTCTACTTATTCTCACTGGGCAATATTTTATGCTCCTATGGCTTGAAGCCCACCTTTTCTGTCCTCTCCTGAGTATTCTGAAATACTCAGATCTCTTACTGAATACTGATCTTGTGTATCAAATGACCTGCTAGTCTTCTCTGCTTGGTATCCAAGATGTTTTAAAATCAGCATATCTTAAACTGAACTCATAATTCCCATCCTGTGTCCCATCGCCAAGATTGCTTCCTTCTATTCTGTCCTACCACAGTGAATGGCTATATCCATTTTTTAATTGCCCAAGCTTGATACCTATACTTTACCTTTGACTCCTAATTCCCTTTCTTTTACCAGTCCCCACATCTGTCTCACTGAAAAAATATCACTGAGTTTTATAGGCTCTAAATAGTTCTTAAACCATGTATTTGTTTTCATTTTCTACTGCTTCTACAATAATTCAGGTCACCATCGTCTCTAATAGTGGCCTGTACTTCCCTTTCACTTTCTCTTTTGCTGGTAGGAATATCCCTCTACCCCGTCCCATTCCCCGCAATTTATTTTGGATAGCTCAGATTAGCTATCACTTCCACTAGAAATCCTTTCTTGCTTCTAGAATCTGTGTCTAGTGTTTATTCTTCATGCCCCATGCTTTGTCTGTGAGGGTAATTAATATTGTTTTGTATTTTCTGTTTACTTTTCTCTGTTGGACTTCAGTCTCAAGGAAGGCAAGGATTGTATGCATTGTCTTTGTCATTGCTGTGACCCCAGCACAGTGATCGATTATAATGATATGTTGAAAAAAATAAATGAAAATAGATTCAATAACTGTAAAGGGCTATGTTATCTACAAACCAAAGCATCAGAAAATATCTAATGAGCTTTAATTTGCAGGGTAAACTAAAGGGAGTAAAGAATGAGAAAATTGAATAAATGAATAAAGTAAAGATATCATTCATCATATAGATGTTGTACTTAATATAAAACTTTAAACCCTAACTCACCACAGCATACCCTGCTAGTGACCAGATTTGCTTTGGCATATGTTAATGTGCATGCACACAATAACTATGCTTATATGTTGTTGTTTTTGTTGTTGTTGTGTACTGTGGAGTCAGACCCGACTCATAGTGACCCTTCCTTGGGATTCCAAGGCAGTATCACTGTGGAAGAAGATTGCCCAACTTTCTTTCTGAGGAGTGGCTGATGGGTGTGAACCACCAGCCTTCTGGTTAGCAGTCAAGTGCCTAAGGCACTATGCTACCCCTATTCTTAATGAACACTGATATTCTGGTTACTTAGTGTCCCTCTGACAAGAATATACCACAAATGGGATGGCCTTAACAAACAGGAGTTTATTCTCTTACAGTTTGGAGGCTTTAAGTCCAAGTGCAAAGTGCCTCGTTCTAGAGGCTGGGTGAAAAGCCCTCAGCTTTGGGCTCTGCTTCCAGCTCCCGGCCCACTGAAGCTGGAGTCTTTTCTTCACTCAGACAGCTGCTGACTGCTGAGGCTGCCAAGCCAAAGGCTGACAAGTAAAAAGGCACGGTCCTGATGTTACCAAACCATATGGCGGGCCATTAATTCAAGTCCATTGTAAGTCCCCAGGTCAGCAGAGTATGGCAGGCTGCTAAACAACAACACGGCTACATGCAGGGTCCAAGCGTGCCATAAGCTAGAGACTATCCCCAAGATTCTCCTTATATACAGAAATCAGACAACATCCCTAAGGCAACTACTGAGCTGCTTGTAGATCCCACCATGGAATTGATTGCCATTCTCATCATGGGGAATAACTACCACCAGCTGCCCAGCCACTCAACCAGGCCCAGCCAAATTGACATACAAATTTAACTACCACGACTGAGTTTTAGTGAGGAAGTAAAGAAGTAAACTAAATTCGATTTGGATATAATATTAAAGCTGCCTTTTAGACTTGGTTTGAAAATCATAAATTGATTCCAGAAATTGATTTTACAGAAATATAATAAAAGCTGTATCTTTTTTAATGAAGAGCCCTAGTGACATAATAGGAGCTCTGGTAGCATAGTGGCTAAGGCACTTGACTGCTAACCAGAAGGCTGGTGGTTCAAACCCACCAGCCACTCCTCGGAAGGAAGG
>NW_006922241.1:330992-334336 GCF_000298275.1 Orycteropus afer afer
TTGCAACTCAAGGCTTAAATTTTTTTTTCAATTCTTTCAGCTTGAGAAATGCCAAATGTGTTCTTCCCTTTTGGTTTTCAAACTCCAGGTCTTTGCACATTTCATTATAGCAATTGGTTTTGTCTGCTCAAGCTGCTCTTTGAAATCTTCTGTTCAGCTCTTTTATCCTGTCATTTCTTGCATTTGCTTTAGCTACTCTCCGCTCAAGGGCAAGTTTCAGAGTCTCTTCTGTCATCCATTTTGGTCTTCTCTTCTTTTCTCGTCTTTTTAGTAATCTCTTGCTTTCTACATGGATAATGTTCTTGATATCCTCCCACAGTTCTTCTGGTTTTCAGTCATAGGTGTTCAATGCATCAAATCTATTCTTTAGATATTCTCCAAATTCAGGAGGGATATATTCAAGATCATATTTTGGCTCTCATGGACTTGTTTTAATTGTCTTTAACTTCAAGTTGAACTTGCATATGAGCAGTAGACGGTCTGTTCCACAATCAACTCCTGGCCTGGTTTTGGCTGAAGATACTGAGCTTTTCCACCACCTCTTTCCACAGATGTAATCAGTCTGATTCCTGTGTGTTCTATCTGGTGAAGTCCACGTGTGGAGCCGCTGTTTGTGTTGTTGAAAAAAGGTGTTTCCAATGAATAAGTTGTTGGTCTCGCAAAATTCTACCATGCGAGTTCCAGCATTATATCTTGTCACCAAAGCCATGTTTTCCAACTACCAGTGATTCTTCTTTGTTTCCAACTTTTGCATTCCAGTCACCAGTGATAATTAACAGATCTAGATTGCATGTTCGGTCAATTTCAGACTGCAGAAGTTGATAAAAATCTGCAATTTCCTCATCTTTGGCTTTGGTGGTTGTGGCTTAAATATGAATAATTGTTGCATTAACGGGTCTTCCTACTAGGCATATAGATATTATTATCCTATCACTGACAGCATTGTACTTCAGGACAGATCTTGAAACATCCTTTGTGATGATGAATGCCACACCGTTCCATGTTCTTATTATTAATGGATATTTGCCACTGTTTCTCTTCAATTTGAGTGGTGCCATGTCAGCAAATGGAGGTCTTGAAAGCTTTACCTTATACATATGAATAAGGCTGATTTTACTCTGATAATGCAGCTCTTGCCCAGTCCTACTTTGAGAGCTTTCTTAGCTAAGTGACTCATCTTCCTCTTCTGTATTGGACAATGCTTCTGGACTATTCATAAAGTTGCGCAATAAAGTATCAGACAGTGTTTCTCTGCTATTCATAAGATTTTCCCTGACCAATTCTTTGAGAAGTGGATGGCCTCCTCCTTCTTCCTAGTCTGTCTCAGTCTGCAAGCCAGGCTGATACCTGTGCAAAGGTGCACCCCACTGGGTTTGAAACACCAGTGGCACAGCCTCAAGACTCACAGCAACAGGTCACCACAGTAGGTCAAACCGACAGACAAGTTTGTCTCCCTTAGCTGTTGGAAACCCCTCCAACCAACCTTACCTGGATCCCTGCAGCTATCTCCTCGATCTGTTCCAGTCCCCTTTACCTTTTCTGTCCTCTCCCTGCTTCCTACCTCATTGCTTGTGGTGAGTGCCCTGGGTTCCCTCTCCATACCTGGGTCCCTGCAGCTGACTCCTCGATCTGTTCTGGTCCCCTTTGCCTTTTCTGTTCTCTCCCTGCTTCCCGCCTTGCTGCTTGTGGGGGTGGCCTGGGTTCCCTCTCCTCACCTGGCTCCCTGAGTTGACTCCCTGATCTGTTCCAGTCCCCTTTGCTTTTTCTGTCCTCTCCCTGCCTTCCCGCCTCGCTCCTTTTGGGGCATGGCCTGGGTTCCCTCTTCACCTGGGTCTTATCCTTGCAGTCCTTAAAATCCAGGCTTTTGTTGCTGTTAGTTGCCATCAAGTCCATTCTGACTCCCAGTGACCCCATGTGCAGAGTAGGACTGCCAACAGAGTTTTCAAGGCTGCTTTTGGAAACAGATTGCCAGTTGACCAAATGTTTCTAAACCAAAAACCAAACCCACTATCACTGAGTTGATCTGACTCATAGCAACCCCCATAGGGTTTACAAGGCTATATATCTTTATTTAAGTAGGCTACTTCAGCTTCTCCCATAGAGTAGCTGGTAGATTTGAACCAACGGCCATCTGGTTTTGAGCCAAATGCTTTAACTCTGCACCACCAGATTGCCTCTACGTGAGTTCAATCCACCAACCTTTCAGATAGTAGTGGAGAATATAACCATTTGTGCCATACGTAATCCTTAGTTATGTAAATACATTGCTGCTCGAATAACTGCTTTTAGCAGGATCTGCACAAGGCTGGTCCTTATGAGGCAGAGGTTAAAGATGTCCCGATGTCCAGCTTTTCCAAATTGTTATGCCACTCCATCATCTCTAACATCAATTCCTGCTTTTCCCCTCAGTGTTCTGCCACCTTTCTTAGGGTTCTGTACAGCTCATGTGGTGGTGGAGACTAGAAGGCTAGCAGGTCCCAAGTCTGTGGCTAGGTCAGGAGTATTCTCCCCACTCTCATGGTTGCAGGGGCTGGCGAACCCAAGTCAGCAGGCCTGAAGACTGGCTGCTGTCTCAAGTCCAGGGGAGAAATGATGACAGACCAAACCCTGGACCCTGGAACAAGAGAACTTTGCCAGAGCACTCATATATATCCCCTCAAGGAAGCTAAGGGTGGTAACTTGAGTCACACCCTCCAGTAAGGTGGAACTCAAGATACATCCAACCCTAAACAGGCATGTAGACTACGATTTACATCACAAAATGGAGGACAGTACCTAGAAGGGCCGTATTAAGCAGCTCACTGCACTGCAGCTGCTAAACATGCATGTATGTCTTTTCTGTCTAGGTACTATGCTAAGTACTGTGCCATTTTCATTAAGCCTGCCAGCATAAGTATTATTATTACAGTTAGACAAGAAACCAAAGAGCAGAGGAATGTGGTAACTGAGATTTAAAGCAGATCTGTCTGGTTCCAGAAACTTATGTATCTTTAGAATCTAAAATGCAAATGCAATAGGGACCTAGTTAAGAGTAATGACTTCTGAGGTCCCACTCTTGCTGTTAGTTGCCATCAAGCCAGCTCATGACAACCCTGTGTGATGCAGTAAGGTTTTCATGACTGTAATCATAACGGAAAGCAGATCGCCAGTCCTTCTCTTCTGCAGTACCATGAGGTGTGTTGAAACTGTTAATCTTTAGGTTAGCAGTTGAGCACACACTGTTTGCATCATGTAGGGACTTCTGAGGTCCCACTGCCTAGCTAGAGTTTTGGCTTTGCTGCTCTGGTAGCATAGTGGCTAAAGCACTTGACTGCTAACCAGATGGCTGGCGGTTCAAACCCACC
>NW_006922241.1:336099-336625 GCF_000298275.1 Orycteropus afer afer
GGGCAATCCTACTTCCATAGTGATACTGCCTCGGAAACCCAAGGAGGGGTCGCTATGAGTCGGGGCTGACTCGACGGCATACAACAACAACAACAACAGTGACATAATGGTTAAAGTACTCAGCTGCTGACCAAAATGTGACCAGTTCAAACCTACCACCTACTCCGCAGGAGAAGGATATGGCAGTCAGATCCATAAAGATTTACAGCCTTACTCTGTTTCATATGGTCACTATGAGTTGGAATAGTTTTGACAATGGTGGGTTTGGTTTGGTTTCCTTTTCAATTGATCTTATGTGAAACATAAAGTCTGTTTGTTGGTACAGACCATTTCAGTTGTTGTTGTTGTTGTTGTTGTTGTTAGATCCCATCCAGTCATTTCTGACTGATAATGACCCCATGCACAGCAGAACGAAACACTGCCTGATCCCATGCCTGCTCCATGATCCCTGCTATACTTGAGCTCATCATCACAGCCACTGTGTCAATCCATCTTGTTGAAGGCCTCCCCCTCTTTCGTCGACCCT
>NW_006922241.1:341756-360846 GCF_000298275.1 Orycteropus afer afer
CCGAGGAGTAGCTGGTGGGTTTGAACTGCCAGCCGTCTGGTTAGCAGGCAAGTGTCTTAGCCACTATGCTACCAGAGCTCCCTCCGTAGTGATACTGCCTCGGAAACCCAAGGAGGGGTCGCTATGAGTCGGGGCCGACTCGACAGCACATAACAACAACTTATTGTGAGATCTTGTTCAAGGTTACCTAATCTCTCTCTACTTCAGATTTTCATCTCTAAAGGAAATAATAATAATCATACATAACCTCATGGAATTGACATGAAAATTAGTTAATGAATAAAAAGTTCTTGGTGCATGACACATAGTAAATTATATATGTGTTTGCTGTTATTACTTGAATTATTCTTATTTCTACTTTTTGTTCTGGGTAGATTTTCTTTTCATCATTTGAACTAATTAAACATAAATTTTAGAAATGGCCATCAGAAAGTCTCAAGAGTGTCCTAAAGATAAGATTTAGCAGATTTTTTCTTAAGAAATGTATATTGAAAGTCTACTATGTCTATGTTATGTTAAGAATATGTATTTATGTACATACATATATACGTACATACATACACACAAATATGGCACTACCTTTGACCTAAGGAATGGACAACATGTTTTGGAAGCCACCATTGCAAAATGTTAGCATATGTACTAATTCAGGTCTGTGGAATATGCTATAGAACAGTAAAGCAAGCACCTGGGATGGAAGGGGAGGTAAGGCTTCCCAGAAGAGGTGACATTTCATTAGAGTCTTAAAGTATGAATAAGTGGTTTCTGAGAAGAAAAAATTAATTTGAAACATACACATAAAAGCATGAAAACATGAATCAGAAGTATCTTCTGAATTATCAAATAAAAATCAAAGTGTTTGTAGCATTGTTTATGTTATGTTTAAACATGTAAGCATGTGTTTGTATCATACATGATTTTTTATTCTAATTTTTTATCTAGCTATAGCAATTCAGTTGTTAAATTAGAAGACATTTTTTTTTCTCTGTAAATAGAAATAAGTTTTGCTGATACATGCTGCAATGTGGATGAACTTTGAAAACATTGTGTTAAGTGAAAGATGCCAAGTACAAAAGGTCTTGTATATGATCTTTTAATAGTAAATTATTCCATTTATATTAAATGTCAAAAAGGCAAATATATAAGGACAAGGTCGATTAGTAGTTGTCTAGGGCCTGAGGGATAACTAAAGGGTACAGATTTTCTGTCTGGAATGATAAAAAGGTTCTAAAACCAATGTGGTTATAGTTGCACAACTCTCTGAACATACTAAACACCATTGAATTATATACACTTTAAGTAGGTGAATTTTATGGTGTATGAATTATATATCAATAAAGTGAAATTCTCCAACGTTTTTATTTTCCCTGAGTTAACACAATACAGACCAAACTATTTGCCGTTGCTCTCTGTTTTTAATTCACAGTAGTATGCCCCAGATGCTGTTACTCAAATGTAAGATGAAAACCTTATTTATGAGCTCCAAATATACTGAGGTTATGGAAAATATCAACTTGTTAGAACCATTTAATTTTTAGAATATGCATCATTGATGATTCCAAGAGGATTTTACAAATCATATCAGATAACTAGGTTAGAAGACTTTTGTGGATAGAAAAAGGAACTAACTTATCAGCTGTCATATGTTTAGAATAGAACCATTACAGGTTAAAAATTTCCTCTGGATGGTTAGTTGGCTTAAATTGACCTCGTACCCCATGTAATTATTTATTGTTCCTGCATCTCTTTAGGACTCTTAGTCCTAAGTGTTGGGAGTAGAATAGTGACTTTGCTGCTATTGCAGTGCAGGTTAACAATGAAATTTCAGCTGCACATTATATGATACATTCAGTACCCTTCCTAACATGAAGCAAATGATGAACTTGCTCATTTTATTTTTCAGAAACAGAGCTTCCAGTTAGCAGATAGGAAGTGTAAATTGTAACTAAATTATGAAATTAACGCTCATTTAGATGCATTATTGGTGATCTTTTTCTTGAAGACTGACATGACAGCACAAGATAGAAAAAATTAAGCCAGCATGTGTTTATAATTACCTTTTTCTTACACTGTGGTAGCATAGTGTCTGAGGCACTTGACTGCTAACCAGAAGGCTGATGGTTCAAACCCACCAGCCACTCCTCATGAGGAAGATGGGGCAATCTACTTCCGTAGTAATACTGCCTTGGAAACCTAAGGAGGGGTGGCTGTGAGTCAGGTCTAACTCGACAGCACATAACAACAACAACATTTAGCCTATAACATACATTTTCTGAGTAAAAAGTTATGAGAGCTACAAGACTGCTGTCATTATTGGAGTCAAATGCTGTAATTGGAAAATACTGTCATCAGGTAGATTAAAGCCATTTATTCTGTTGTTCTCCATATATGGTATTCCACCCCCCCATGGGGTAGGGAGGATGCAGAGAAAAGAGTATTTAAATTTAGTATACTCCTCCTCTTAAAATGAAGCTGAATAAAGATGTCTTAAGTGCTACTATGATCAGGCACCATCCTAGGCTATTGGGCTACAATAAGGAAAGTAAAAGATAACTCTGCCTTTGCGGAGCCTACTGTCTGTGCTGCATCTGTAGACGATTCCATACAGTGTCCTATAGGGTTGCCCTATATGAGTCATAAACATTTTGACGGCAGTGGGTTTGGTGGTTATAACTATACATTTAGTTATGGGCAAATCTGCTGCAGAAGACCTCTTTAAAAAGTTAAAAGCAAAGATGTCACTTTGAGGGCTAAAGTACACGTGACTCAAGCTGTGGGATTTTCAGTTACCTCATGTGCATGCAAAAATTGAACAGCAAATAGTAAGCTGAACTGAAGAATTGATGCCTTTTAATTATGGTGTTGGCAAAGAATATTGAATATACCACAGACTGTCAGATGAGCAAAGAAATCTGTCTTAGAAGAAGTACAGCCAGAATGTTCCTTAGAAGCAAGGTTGGTGAAACTACGTTTCACATACTTAGGACATGTTATCAAGAGGGACAAGTCCCTGGAAAAGCACATCGTACTTGGTAAAATAGAAGGTCATGAAAAAGAGGAAGACCCTCAATGAGATGGAATGACACAATAACTGCAACATTGGCCTCAAACTTAGCAGTGATTCTGAGGATGGCTTAGAACTAGGCAGTGTTTCACTCATAGAGCCACTATGAGTTGGAATTGACTTGGGGGTGCCTAACAATGGCAAGGACATACACGTGATTATAGATAATATAATCTATACATGTAGTTATTTAGGAGCTCTGGTAGTGTAATGCCTAAAGGCACTTGACTGCTAACCAGAAGGCTAGCAGTTCAAACCCACCAGCCACTCCTCGGAAGGAAGATGGGGCCATCTACTTCTGGTGATACTGCCTTGGAAACCCAAGGAGGGGTCGCTATGAGTCACGTCCGACTCGACAGCACATAACAACAACAACAACAGATGTACTTATTTAGTACATGTTTTCTGTCTAATGATTTTTATCTCTGAGCTTCATTTCTGTAATGAAAAAGGAAAAAATTCCTTTGCAGATACCTAGATTTTAGATACCTAGGTTTTAGATTCAGCTTGGGCAAGTTAGTTGTTCTTTTACTGGAATCATGTATGTCCTTATTTTCTAGGTGAAAAGATCATTGTATCATTTCTACTTTTAATATCCAATTTAAGTTTAAAAGGTGAACAGTGTAAATTTGGTTGAATTCTTTTCTAGTTTACATCTGAGAGGATATTTTTGTTTGGATAATTTATGAAGAGATTAATGCATTTCTCCCTTTGAAAATGTGTATATGTTTCTAATTGGTAAACTAATGGGAAAACAGGAGACATTTTTAATGTCAACTTCCATCAAATCAGACCTCTCAGAAGATCTTATTAAATTATGTTTTCATGGGAATTTTACTAATGGCTATGTGCAACATTATCCAGGTCTCATAGACAGGATTACAAATTAAAAATAAAAATGAATGCGTGAACAAATACATCTTTCTTCTCTTTTATGAAATCAGCAGAGTGTTAATCTTTGCACATTCTTTTTTTTTTTTTTTGCAATATTTTCAGATCAGGTACAGACAGTTTGATATTAATACATGAGACCAGTTTAGATAATGTAAATAATAGATTTTCTACGTTTGTTCCTGGTTGTAATCTTATTGTACAAGGCAAAAGAAAGCAAGCAAATCTTCCACTCTGTGTATATTTAGTTAACAATATTAGTGACTTTAATGGGTTTTACTGGAAAATGGAAAATTAAAGGCATATTTAAGAATAAGCCACAGTTTTGTAATAAGCCACACAGTTTTATTGCTTGTGTATTAACTTACAGTATTATTTTGATTCTTGTAATAAATTTCCACCATACATTTGAAAATACCATGCTGAGAACATTTGTGAACCTGATGATAATTATCATTTATTGAACACCTTCCTACCTTAAATATTGGAGTTCTTTAGGGCTTAGCCCCAGGCTGCTCTCTCGTCTCATACTGCACTCTTTTCCTGGGAAATCTCACCCATTTTTATGGTTTTAAATATCATCAATATATTAATGACTCCCAGATGTATATCTCTTACATGAATCCCTTTTCTGGCTTTCTAGATCTTTTTCATGTATTTCCAGAGATGTCTCACAGACATAACAAACTGTCTCAAGCAACACTTTTGACTCTTCCATTCTCCTTCAAATCTGCTCCTCTCAGGTTTTCAGTCTCCATTGAATCCTTGAAGTTGCTCTTGATAGGAATTTAGGAGTTATTTCTGTAACCCTTCCTTCTCATCCTAACTCAAGTCAATCACCAAGGGCTATCTCTTCTAACCTCTAAAGCATATCTCAAGTTTTTTTACTTTATTCTATGGTTGCTTCATCACATTAGATCAAGCCACTGTTTCTCTCTTACCTAAACTAAGCCAGTAGCCTCCTAATTGGTTTTTTCACATGCAATTTGACCAATTCTAATCCTTTCCAAATAAGAGCCAAAGGGAATTTTTAAATGTGTAAATATAATTAAATATGTAAATACATTACTTTATGCTTAAAACTCTCCAGTGGCTTTCCATTGCTCTTTGGAAAAAGGTATCTTCTATCTATCCCAAAATGGGTTAGTGGAGAAATAAACACAAAATACACTAGAGTGAGTAACTTCTCTGTATGCCTCATGGTCTTGCTTTTATTCTGCTTCCTCTACCATATTTTCATCAAATATCATGTTAACATACTATCTTAAATTATGTTGAAAAAGGCTGCCTCTGGAGAATGTTTCCAGAACAGCAACACTTTATCTTGCTCCCTTGCTGTTACATTCCTTTTCTCCCTTCCATCCTTACCATGCTCCATCCACACTGGTCTTTCTGTTGTCCATCAAAAGGAACACGCTTTTTCACACAGGCTGTATTTATTCTTTTACCTCTGCTTGGAATTATCTTTGCTCTAAAATCCCTCTCCTTTCCCATCCTCCATTTTACCATTCATCTGACTAATTTATCCAGGTCACATTTTAAATATTAAAATAAAATTTTGTATTTTTTTCCCTTGTGTCCTTTAAGACAATTTTAATTGTTGTTGTTAGGTGCCGTTGAGTTGTCTCCAACTCGTAGCTACCCTATGTACAGCAGAACAAAACAGTGCCTGGTCCTGTGCTAGCCTCACAATCCTTGCTATGCCTGAGGCCATCATTGCAGCCTCAGTGTCAATCCATCTTGTTGAGGGCCTTCCCCTTTTTCGTTGACCCACCACTTTACCAAGCATGATATCCTTCTCCAGGGAATGGCCTCTTCTCACAACATGACCAAAGTAGGTGAAATGAAGTCTGACCATTCTCACTTCCAAGGAGCATTCTGCTGCACTTTTTCCAGGACAGATTTGTTGGTTCTTTTAGTAGTCCATGGTACTTGTAGTGTTCTTCACCAACACCAGAAATCAAAAGCATCAACTCTTCTTCAGTCTTCCTTATTCATTGTCCAGCTCTCACATGCATATGAGATGATTGAAAATACCATGGCTTGGGTTAAGTGCACCTTAATCTTCAAAGAGACATCTTTACTCTTCAGCATTTGGAAGAGGTCTTTTGCAGCAGATATGCCCAGTGCAGTACACCATCAGATATCTTGACTGCTGCTTCCATTGGTGTTAATTGTGGAACCAAGTAATATGAAGTCTTTGACAACTTCAGTCTTTTCTCTGTTTATCATGATGCTGCTTGTTGCTCCAGTTGTGAGGATTTTGGTTTTATATTGAGGTGTAATCCATAATGCAATCTTCATCAGTAAGTGCTTCAAGTCATCCTCACTTTCAGCAAGCAAAGTTGTGTCATCAGCATATCACAGGTTGATAATGAGTCTTCCTGCAACCCTGATGCCAGTTCTTCTTTATATAGTCCTGCTTCTTGGATTATGCTCAGCATACAGATTAAATAAGTATGGTGAAAGGACACAACCCTAACGTACTCCCTTCTTGATTGTAAACCATGCAGGGTCCCCTTATTATTTTTGAATGACAGCCTCTTGGTCAATATACAGGTTCCTCATGAGTACAATTAAATGTTCTGGAATTCCCATTCTTCGCAATGTTATCCATAATTTGTTATGAGCCACACAATCAAACACTTTTGTATAGTCAGTCAATGAAACACAAGTAAACATCTTTCTGGTATTCTTTGCTTTCAGCTAAGATCCTTCTGATATCAGCAGTGATATCCCTCATTCCATGTCCTCTTCTGAATCCAGCTTGAATTTCTAGAAGTTCTCTGTCATTATACTGCTGCATCTGTTTTTGAATTATCTTCAGTAAGATTTTACTTGCATATGATATTATTCAATGATTTCCACATTTTGTGGGATCACCTTTCTTTGAAATGGGTACAATTATGGATTTCTTCTAGTTAGTTGTCCAGATAGCTGTCTTCCAAATACATCTCTTGGCATAGCTGAGTGAGTGCCTCCAACACAGCATTGTTTATTAAAACATCTCAATATGTATTCTGTCAATTCCTGGAGCCTTGTTTTTCATCACTTCCTTCAGTGCAGCTTCAACTTCTTCCTTCAGTACCGTTGGTTTTTGATCATAAGCCACCTCCTGAAATGGATGGACATCAACCAATTCTTTTTGGTACAGAGACTATGAATTCCTTCCATCATCTTATGACATTTCCTGCATCATTCAATATATTGCCCATAGAATCTTTTAGTATTGCCACTGGAGGCTTAAATTTTTCCTCAGTTCTTTCAGCTTGAGAAATGCCAAGCATGTTCTTCCCTTTTGGCTTTACAGCTCCATGTTTTTGCACATTTCATTATAATAATGGGCTTTGTCTTCTCAGGTTGCTATTTGAAATCTTCTATTCAGCTCTTTTATCTTGTCATTTCTTCCATTTGCATTAGCTTCTCTTCATTCAAGGACAAGTTTCAGAGTTTCTTCTGATATCTATTTTGGTCTTTTCTTCCTTTTATGTCTTTTCAATGACCTTTTGCTTTCTTCATGGATGATGTTCTTGATGTCATCCCACAATTCTGGTTTTTGGTCATTGGTGTTCAGTGGATCAAATCTATTCCTTAGATGGTCTCTAAATTCAGGGGGTGCAAAAAAGGGCAAGGAGGCCACATGTTCTGACCTCCTAGAACCCCACAAGAGGAAGGCAGAATCACCATCCATAGCCCAAGGCCTATTACTGCAAGGCCAGACATGCTGCTTCCCTCCAGCCCTTTCTCCAACCGTTCCTTCCAAATCACCCACCACCTCTCTCTTGGGTTTGATAATTCACTGCAGTGGCCACACAGAACTCACAGATTATGGGTTTTATTAGGGAAGCACCAGACTACAATTCAAGTTCAGGAAAAATGCTCAGTCTCTCTCCCCAGCCCAACATCTCTCAGCCAAGTCTCTCACAGTCTCTTTCTCAGCAGTGCTGGTCCCTCGGTGTCTCACTCAGCAATGCGTGTCTCTTGCATCTCTTTCCCAGCAGCGCGTGTCTCTTTCAGCAGCACATCTTCCTCAACCAGCAGTCAGAGAGAGAGTTTTCTGCCTCTAGGAGGCCTCTTTTTGAACCCGGCAGGGTGGTCAAACTAGCCAATCATAACATCAGAACTCTAAGCACCTGAGAGAGAGCCTCCCATAACATTGTGTTGTGCCACACCCACAGAAAAGCCCAGGTAGATAGCATTTACAATCAGGAGCTCCTCAGTTGCTCATTCCACCACTGAGTTTACAATGACTTATGGGTAGAAAAGCCATACTAAGTAATTTACTACACTGCAGGGGGGATATATTCAAGGTCATATTTTAGCTCTCCTGGACTTGTTTTCATTGTCTTTAACTTGAATTTGCATTTGACTGGTTGATGGTGTGTTCCATAATCAGCTCCTGGCCTTGTTTTAGCTGAAGATACTGAGCTTTTCCATCATCTCGTGCTATAGATGTAGTCAATCTGATTCATTTGTACTCCATCTGGCAAAGCCCATGTGTATAGCTGCTGTGCTGTTTGTGTTGTTGATAAAATGTGTTTACAATGAATAAGTCATTGGTCTTGCAAAATTCTATCATGAAATCTCCAGTGATATTTCTGTCACCAAGGCCAAATTTTCCAACTACTGGTGATTCTTCTTTGTTTCCAACTTTTGCATTCCAATCGCCAGTATAGTCTAGTATTTATTAGTCCCTGCATTCACTCCAAACTCCAGACTTCTAGGTCCAGGGAGACCAGGAATGTCCACATCCCAAACACCTGTCAAAATGCCTGGTACATCAAAATGCCTGGTTGCGGAGAGATTGGAACTCTCATACATTGCTGGTTGAAATACAAAATGGTACAACCACTATAGAAAATGGTATGGTGTTTCCTTAAAAAACTGAAAATAGAAATACCATTTGATCCAGCAATTCCATTACTAGGAATATACCTTGAAGAGATGAGAGACAGGACATGAACACACATGCACACCCATGTTCGTCACAGCACAATCACTACCGGAAAGAGATGGAAGCAACTTTAATGCTCATCAATAGATGAATGGATAACCAAACTATGGTACATTCACACAATGCAGTACTTTGCAGCATTAAAGAATAATGAAGAGTACATGAATCATCTCATCACATAGATGAATTTGGAGGACATTATGTTGAGTGAAATAAGTCAATCACAGAAGGACAAATGTTGTAAGAGCCTGTTATTGTAAAAAGCCAAGCAAAGGTTTATTCAGGGAAGGAAATTCACTTTGTTGGTTACCGAGGATAGGTGAGAAGAGGAGGGAATAAAAACGAAACAAAACAAAAAAAGCCTTGTACAGAGTATGGGTTCTTTAATTATCTACTGAATGAAAGAATGAATACAAAACAAATTAATTTCCTTTGTGAAACTGTGCTAGCCTCATAGGGATATGAAGTAGAAAATCAGTGTAGTTCCTGACAGAACATGCAGAAAAAAGACCTATTTGTCACAAACATATAATGCTATTCTTGGACACTCTTCTTTCAGTTATCTTCCATATCACTTTGTCACCTCTTTTAAGTCTTAACTCATACATCACCCTCTGAGTGAGACCACCTCACACCTCCTAAGGGTGACACTCCCTATCCTTGCTTTATTTTTCTCCTTAGGACTTATCACAAACAAACATCTCTACATGTATAATTTTTATTATTACCTAACATACTTACTGTTTGGGTAATTTTTGGTGATTTATTCATTGCTGTGCATCCAGTGCCTGGAACAGGCTTGGGAGACATTTAAACCCCAAAAACAAACCTACTCCCATGGAGTCAATTCTGAGTCATAGTGATTCCCATTGGGTTTCCAAGGCTGTAAATCTTTATGGAAGTATATTGTCTGGTCTTCCTCCCTCAGAGTAGCTGGTGAGCTTGAACCACCAACATTATGGTTAGCATCCAAATGCCTTACCCACTATGTCACTATAGCACCTTGGGGATAGAGATTTAGTAAATGTTTATTGATTAAAAGTGAATGAATGTCTAAAGGAACACAGTTCCACATAGAGTCACCATGAGTCAGAATTGACTCGATGGAAACTGGCTGGTTAGAGCAATAACTGAGATATAATATTAACTCGATATTTGTGAGACAAAATTTGTGACTGATTATCTCAGGCTGAAAAAAAAACAAAAAAATGAATGAATGAATGTAACACCTAACAATGCCTTATGTGCTTATTTACCTTTTGCTTATTTGTAGGGGAAATATATATAACACACATACAAAAAAGCATAAGCATTTATCACAAAGACAAGATTCTTATACTCAGCACCCATATCAAGAAATAAATTATTGGCAAAGAATATTGAAAGTACCATGGACTGTCAGAAAAATGAACAAATCAGTCTTGGAAGAAGTATAGCTGGAATGCTCATTAGGAGCAAGAATGGCAAGACTTCGTCTCACATACTTTGGTCACGTTGGCAGAAGGGACCAGTCCCTAGAGAAGGATATCATACTTGGTAAAATAGAGAGTCAACAGAAGAGGGGAAGACCCTCCACAAGATGGATTGACACAGTGGCTGCAACAGTGAGCTTAAGCATAGCAAGGATTGTGAGATTGACACAGGACCAGGTAGTGTTTCGTTCTGTTGTTCATAGGGTCACTATAAGTCAGAGCTGACTCGGTGGCATCTAACAACAACATAGCACCTCAGAAGTTTTTGGTACACGTCCTCTCAAATTACAGTCTCTTCTCTCCATTCACCCAATGAGGATCATTATTCTGACATTTCGGGTAATATTTTCATACTTTTATCACCTAAGTGTTTAAACCTTTGTTTTAGTTTTTTTAAATCTTCGTCACTATGTGCTGTTCTGTGTCTGCCTTCTGACATTCAGTGTTACTGTTTTTGAGAGTTGTACAAGATGTTGCATTTAGCTTTAATGCTGTCAATGCTGTCGTGAGTTGTGATTTGTAAATTTACAACTGTAAAAAGTTGAATTTGTGAGAGTTGTGTGATCAATAATATTTACAACAATCACACACGTACAGAAAAGATAGAATTGCTGCTGAGGCTGTTTATTATGTTCAGCCAAACACCTCTTGGGCTTTATTTCCTTGATTTGGAAGTTTAGGTTCATGGTTTCATGGGACGTCACAGTAGTTGGCCTAATAACATGCCGAGTGCTTCTGTCTACCTCCTAGTAGTAGATGTTTTGATTACTGTAGCTTGTTATAGGCTTTAAAATCAGGGAATATGAGTCTTTGTTCTTCTCTCTCAGCATTGCTATTCAGGACCTCTAACTGTTGTTCTATATAAAGTGGAGGATTGGTTTTTCCATTTCTGTGGAGAAGACTGTTGGAATTTTGATCAGGATTTGTGTTGGATCTATACATTGTTTTGGGTAATATTGACATTTTAACAATATTAAGTCTTCCAATCAATGAACATGAAACAGCTTTCCATTTATTTATGCCTTCTTTAATCTCTTTTAGCAGAAATTTTTATATTCTGGATGTGAGTCTTTGTGGGTAGCCTTTTTACTCTTTTCATGGTGTGTTTTGATGAATGGAAGTTATGATCTTGATATATTTTCATTAATAATTCATTTACTTTATAGTTAATACTTTTTATGCCCTTTTAAGACATCTTTCTATACCTCGAGGTCATGGAGTCATTCACCTATATTTTCTTATAGGAACTTTTTTTTTTTAAATTGTTTTTATCTTTCCTATTTTGAACTACAGTCCACATAGATATAAGACCACATGAGTTAAAACAGAGGAAGGAAAGTGAGGGTTATTTGGGAGACAAGTGAGTACACCAGTTTGTTTGGTTTTTTTTGTTTTTTTTTTTGGAGCATAGAATATTAGTGGGTCTTGTGGGAAATAAAACTAAAAAGTTCTCACAAAAGGATAAATATTATATGACCTCATTTATATAAAATCATAAGAACATGCAAATGTATAGACATCAAAGTTTTTTAGTGGTTACCAGGGGTGGGAGAGAGGAGGAAATGAAGGGTTATGTTTACGGTATTGGAAAACTCGCATTGATTAAGGATAGAGTTCCACAGCTGATTAATACAATTGATGTCAATAAGTTGTATACTTGTAAAAAGTTGAATTGGCAAAAGTTCTGTGATAGATGTGGTAAATATACATAGCACTGACAAAAAAAAAAAAAAAACGCTGAAGCTGCTTATGTATAACCAGACACCTCATGGGATTTGATTCCCTAGTTTGGAGGTTAAGGGCCATGGTTTGATAGGTTATCTCACTTAATTGGTCTAAAACGTGTTCAGCGTTTTTGTTTTACCCCCTACTTCATTGTGTAGTGCATGGGGTCTTAAAAGCTTACAAGGAGCCATCCAGGGTGCAACAACAATTGGTCTCTATTTGACCAGAGGAAGAAGGAGAGTCAAGAATAGGAAAGAGAATTGGTACGTGTGGCTAACTGCCTCCGTGAACAACTGTCTCCTTTGCCATGAGACCAAAACCAGATGGTAACCAGCTAGCATAACTGAACATTTTGATCAAAGATTCTATAGGATAATCCTGATCAAAGGGAAAAGTACAGAACAGAATTTCAAATCTTCATAGAATCCGTATTTTCCAGAGCTATGGAGACTAGATGAACCCCTGAAACTATTGCCTTGAGATAATCTTCAAACCTTAAACCAAAAATAGCTCCTGAAGTCTTCTTAAAACCAAATAATAGTTCAATTTAACTAGGAAAGAATGTTTGAGCATTGGACTCTTAAGATCTATAAACCCAGTGGGGGTCACTAGGAGTCGGGATTGACTTGAAGGCAGTGGGTTTGGTTCTTTTGATATGTGGGATCAAACTGACAACAGCAACTCAAGAGATTGGATAGGAACCCTAGGGGGCAGCGAATTATGTTAAGGGGAGAGGAACACCTCAGAAAAAAAGGGTGAAAATAATTGTACAACTCAAAGAATGTTATCATTGTCCCTAAATTGTACAAGTAGAAACTATTGAGTTGGTGTGTATGCTCTTTGCATATGTTCTCAACAAGAACAAAAATATTTAAAAAAAAAAAAAGTACAAAACCTAGATGGTTAGATTAGAGTGTGTAGAGCCAAAGAATAAAGGACTAAGAAAAATTATGTTCTTCTTTATTGTCACATGAGCAGGTGTCATTTTCAGTAGCCTTTAAAACATCTTATATATAGTTTTATTTCAAGAGGGACCATACAATAAACCATCCACTGCCATCAAGTCTATTTCATCTCATAGTGACCCTATAGGACACAGTAGAACTGCTTCTGTAGAGTTTCAGAGGCTGTAAATCTTTACAGAAGCAGACTGCCTCATCTTTCTCCTGTGAAGTGGCTGGTGGGTTGGAACTGCTAACCTTTTGGTTAGCAATTCAGTGCTTTAACCACTGTGCTACGAGACCATGCAATAGTAAGGATTAGGACAGTACAAAATCAATCACTTCTCCTATAAAAATAACTAGTAAACCTTATTTACTGCATTTTTATGCTTTTAAAAAAATCTTCATTTGTGTGAAAGAGTATATATATAGCAATATTTTGACCTATCATCTGGTAGCGTAGTGCCTAAGGCATTTGACTGCTAACCAGAAGGCTGGCAGTTCAAACCCACCAGCCACTCCTTGGAAGGCAGGTTGGGCAATCTACTTCCATAGTGATAACGCCTCAGAAACCCAAGGAGGGGTCACTGTGAGTCGAGTCCGACTCCACGGCACATAACAACATCAAGGTACTACTTTTGCACAGAACCTGACACATACTTTACATGAATTGTTCTGTATTATTTTTCATTATCTATTGACACTTCTGTTAAACAAACAAGCAACAAAGAGCCATCCCAGAAATAATTTGTGTTTTCTAGTCATTACATTCCTTTGGAATGTAATGGAAGACAGTATACACTCACTTGTAAAATTACCAGCCACATCAATTTCTTTCAAATCTTTGAATTTAAAATCTAGTTTGCATTGTGAGAAAATATCCTTCGTATCTCATTATTGGAAGATTGGGAATATAAAGTTGTCATAACTTTTTTCCTGAATGCTTGACTGTTTTAAAAGCAAGGTGCAATACCTTCTAGATCCATGTATGTGTGTCTATATGAAGGAAATATATGCATATATTTAGAAGTATGTGCTTGTTTTTTGTTTCACTGAATGACTACAGTTATATAGCTCAAGTTGAAGATAGTTTTAGTGTCTGATTGAAAAGAGAATACATTTGATAACTCATGACTGTAGTTTCATGCCAGTGCCCCTTTCCTTTTTACACTCATCTCTCTTTCTCACCCAAGGGTCCTACTGTGCATACCTACACATCTAAGCTCCATCCCTACATCTCCACAAAACAGCTGCCTCTTGGCCATCTGTTGACCTAGGGGTGTGCACACTGCTTTCAGTTTGCTACTGGAAGAATGAACCCAGAGTGGAGGCCTATAAGTGAACTCTAGGCTGTTTGCAAATGTAATTCTAGGGCCCTAGCAATTTTTCCCCCTGCAAATAGCTCTTGAATTGTGAGTAGCTAAAGCAAATGGAAGAAATGATAAAGTAAAAGAATTTAACAGAAGATTTCAAAGATGGCTTGAGAAAACACAGTGAAGTATTACAATGAACTATGCAGAGACCTGGAGTTAGAAACTCAAAGGGGAAGAAAATGCTCAAAATTTCTCAAGTGAAAGAACTGAAGAAGAAATGCAGACTTCAAGTTGCAATAATGAAGGATTCTATGTGAAAAATGTTGAATGATGTAGTATGCATCCAAAGAAGATGGAAGGAATACACAATCACTGTACCAAAAAGAATTGGTTGACATTGAGCCATTTCAGGAGGTAGCATATAATCAAGAACTGATGATATTAAAGGAAGAAGTCCAAGCTGCACTGAAGGAGTTGGCAAAAAAACAAGTCTCCAGGAATTGACAGAATATGCTTTGAGATGTTTCAACAAATGGATGCAGCACTGGAGGAACTTACTTGTTTATGCCAAGAGATTTGGAAGGCAGCTACCTGGCCAGCCAGCTGGTTATTATTAGGTATCACTGAGTCAGTTCCAGCTTATAGTGACCTTATGCACAACAGAACAAAACACTGGCTGGTCTTGCACCATCCTCACAATCCTTGTTATGTTTGCACCCATCATTGCAGCCACTGCAATGTATCACTCCTACTCATTGAGGGTCTTTCCCTTTTTTATTGATGTTCTGCTTTACCAAGCATGATATGACTGGTCCCTTCTGACAATATGACCACAGTAGGTGAGATGAAGTCCAGCCGTTCTTGCTTCCAAGGAGTATTCTGGCTGCACTTCTTCCAAGATAGACCTATTCATTCTTCTAACAGTCTATGGTATAATCAGTGTTATATGCCAACACTATAATTCAAAGGCATCAATTCTTCTTTGGTCTTCCTTACTGATTGTTCAACTTTCACGTGTATATGAAGCAATTGAAAATACTCTGATTTGGGTTAGATGCACCTTAGTCTTCAAAGTGACATCTTTACCCTTTAACACTTTAAAGAAGATGTTTGCAGTATATTTGCCAGTGCAAGATGAAGTCTAATTTCTTGACTGGTGCTTCCATGAACGTTGATTATGGATCCAAGTAAAATGAAATCTGTGACAACTTCAATCTTTTCTCCCTTTACCATGATGTTACTTATTGGTCTAGTTGTGAGGATTTTGATTTTTGTGTGTTGAACTGTAATCCAGAGTGAAAACTGTAGTCTTAGATGTTCACCAGTAAGTGCTCATCTGTCAGTTTGTTTGTTGTACTGTGGTGGGTTATGTGTTGCTATGAAGCTGGAAACTATGCCACCAGTATTTCAAATACCTGCAGGGTCACCCTTGGTGGATAAGGTTCAGCAGAGCTTCCAGACTAAGACAGACTGGGAAGAATGGTGGGGCCATCCACTTGTGAAAAAAATGGCCACTAAAAATCTTATGAGTAGCAGCGCGACACTGTCTGATATATTTATTACTGGTAAATTAGAGAGCCAGTGAAAAAAGAGGAAGACCCTCAGAGAGATGGATTGGCACAGTGGCTGCAGTGATGGACTCAGTCATGGCAGTGAGTATGAGGATGGCACAGGATTAGCATTGTTTCCTTCTGTTGTAAATAGGGTCCAAACCAACTGGACAGCACCTAAGAAAAACAGCTATTTTTTGGAAAAATCTTCAAAAGTGTGTTGTAATATCTCAAGTTCTTTATGGTGCATTTTTCAGGCCTTGTAGCATTTAATCAAAGAGGTAATGTTTGAATTTGTGTCAGTTTTGACCCAATTGTATATGTAGTTTAGAGTTAATTTGAAAATACTGATTAGCATTTGACCATACATAGTTACAGAACTGAACAGAAATTATTAAGGCAGACCTTCTTTAAAAAAAAAAAAAAAAGTCATACTAAGAAATCAAATTATGCAAAGTTTGAAAATAATCTACTGAATTCCAATTCTTTTCTCCCAAGCTTCTATTTATGACATTCCCTGTGGTAATGGAAGGAGCTCTGGTGGTGGAGTGGTTAAAGCATTCAGCTGCTAGCCCAAAGGTCGGTAGTTTGAACCCAATAGCCCCTCCACTGGAAAAATATGAAACAGTCTGCTTCCATGAAGATTGACAGCCTTGGAAACCCAGTGGAGCAGTTACTTTGCCTGTAAGGTTGCTATGAGTCAGAATCAACTCAGTGCAGTGGGTTTTTTTGGTTTGTGCTAATGGAAAGTTTGTGAATGATTATAGAAAGTGACGGTGGGGGAGGCGGCAATAAATTCAGATTGTAGACCTAAAGGAGATTAAAGTGATTGTGTTCTTTATTTGCATAAACTAAGAAGAATGTAGATGGTAAAATTATAAGTAGTTTAGCCCACTACTGCTGTCAAGTAAGTGGATAAGATATTTGGCTGCTAACCAGAATGTCAGTGGTTCTAACCCACCAGCTGCTCTGTGGGAGGAAGATGAGGCAATCTGCTTCCATAAAGATTTACAGCCTTGGAAACCCAGTGGCAGTCGCTGTAAGTCAGAATGGACTCCATGGCATTGAGTTTAGTTTTTTTTGTTTGTTTGTTTGCCATGGAGTCCATTCTGACTTATAGCAACCCTATAGAACAGAGTAGAACTGCCCTATAGGGTTTCCAATGTAAAAGGTAAGATCAAACTGCTGACCTTTGGTTAGCGGCTGAATGCTTTAATCAACGTGCCACCAGAGCTCCTGTAAGTAGTTAAGTTAAGCTTTATTTCTTAACCACCTATCCTGAAGGAAGGTGCCTCAGTAGTAATATCTCTTTCTAGAGTAATTATATTGAAGGTCAAGAGGTTAATGTCCCTTTTTATTGAAATGGCAGCATATGTTTTAGCTGAGGGAATTAATAACCAAGAGGGAAAAGAAAGTTTCTCAATAATTAAGATACCTGTTATTTTTAATCTCTTTTCTCTGGTCATATCAGCTACATTGTTTGATTCTTAAGCAGGAAACTTACATGAGGGGAAATGTTAAGTGGCTATTTGAACTCCAAAATACTAGTGAAGCATTAACTAACTAGTGGTTTCATCTTATTTTTACACATTGAGAAAAGAGCTATTTGATAGTCATTTTAAATACTGTAGTAGTCTTTTTCTTATTTGATTGTTGTTTTGTTTTCCTGAATTTTTAGTCTCAAAAAGAGTAAACTTGTTATACTGTAAAACCTGTGCAAGTCCGATTTTGATGGAATGACTTTGTTTACCAAGAGCTTACAAGTTTTGTCTTTGACAGGGTGCAGTCTTAACCACTTTTCTGTTGGTCATTTTAATAGAAAGAAAATACTTGAATTTTCCTTATCTGACAAGTGTCCTTATACAGTTTCCTGGTGTGTGTTTGTTTATTTCTTTGCTGTAATTGCTAAGCAGTCAAATCAGTTAATTTTTATAGTCAACTTTATAAAATATTGTCATTGACCTTATAGCTGAAACTCACTGTTGACCAAAGTCTAGAGAATGCAAATATTGGAAAAAATGTAAGCAGATCTGCACTGGCAACCGGATTGCAAAGTGAATGAAGTGAATTGCAAGGTGGTATGACCAGTTTTGTGGTGTTACTCTTAAAGTAAAAAACTCATAATTCAAGGCAGAGTTCTGTAAACTTTACCAGTGAGGCAAAAAAGTCAGCAGTCCTCTGAGGATGCCGCCCAAAAAGTAGTCAAACTGATGATAGTCTACTGGCTGATCACATTGGATACCAATTAAACTAGCAATTACTTAGAAGTTGCAGATACACCAGGCCATATGCTAAATGTTTCGTACATGTTATTTATTTCTTGTAGCAGTTTCATGAGATAGGCCATTTTATAAATGAGATATGAGATCTATAGATGCAGTTCAAACTCACCAGCCGCTCCTTGGAAGGAAAGTTGGCCAATCTACTTCTTATACTGCCTCGGAAACCCACAGAGGGGTCAGTATGAGTCAGATGCAACTCAACAGCAGTGTGTTTAGTTTTTTGGTTTACCTTCATTCTGGAAAGTGGTATGGCTAAGATTTACACCCAGATCTGCCTGACTTCAACTTCTGTGCTCATAGTCTCTGCATTCCACTGCCTTTCTTCTTGCTAACCATTTTGCCCCGTCTTATGTGTACAGAGTCATTTTAAAGAGAAACCATTTTTTAACATACATAATTCACAATATTATATTAGTAACTTACTTAACAGTCCAATAATATTGTAGAATTCTCAAAAAGGAGTTTTTATTAGCCCTCACTTCCCTTTCTCCTGATCTCACCCATCTAAGAACAGCAACTGATAAAATATCTCACAGTAGGATATTGGTGCTTTCACATGTTACCTGCTACATCTCTATCTGTTCTCTCTTGAAGAGAACTGCTGTAGGGGAAGAGAGATTGGAAGTAGCAGAGAAATAAATGGAATAAGAGCGGTAACAGGTTTCAACATACAATGGCCCCTGGATAAATTTGCACATAGACATGAAACACTTAACACTCTTATATTCTCCATGGTCTCCAAGTCATTGTAGGTTAACTGGAAAAGGGCAATGTAATAATGGCATAATGGTTATGCCAGATATAGATTATAGGTATAAGTTCTTAGCATATTTCATCTCGGGTATCAGTACTTTTTCTTCTTGAGCTCAGTGTTCCAGTAAAGTGTGACAGTAAATCA
>NW_006922241.1:360946-362905 GCF_000298275.1 Orycteropus afer afer
TATATATATATATATATATATATATATATATATATATTTCACTCTGGGATACAGAACCTGGTTTTACTCTTAACCTGGCCTTTGTCCTTGGAGTCATATAAAGGAGCCCTGGTGACATACTGGTTGAGGACTCAGCTGCTAACCCAAAGATTGGCAGTTCAAACCTATCAGCCATTCCTCAGAGGAAAAGATATGGTGATCTGCTTGTCTAAAAATGACAGCCTAGGAAAGCCTAGGAGGCAGCTTTCCTCTGTCCTACTGGGTTACTGTGATTCAGATTCAACTCAGTGATGCAAAACAACAACCCCAGAACTCGAGTAAACCTAGGCCTATCATCCCCTGTAAATATTAAGATGTTTAATACTACTACAGTTTGAATTTGCCAATACAATTTGAAAACTTAATGATTTTATATCATTCCTAAAGAATGAGACTTAAAACCAGATATGTTTCTTCATTTAGTTTTGGTTTTTTTTTTTTTTTCCCCCTCGCTAATTTTTAAGTTTGAGTATTGGGTGGGCATATGAGAGAAAATGAAGTGTGGAGTTTCATCCCGCATGATTAGCCTTCCTGAATGAAGGAGGAGGTGCCATTCCTGAACATAAACCCCCTTGACTCTCCTGGAGTTAGCAGAGATAACTTACTTTGGAAATGTTGCCTTTAAAAATAAACAGAAATCATCAAAAATAATCAAATAAGTGAGCATAGAAGCTAATAGAGAATTAATTCTATAAGCATAGAATTAATAATATGTGAGAAATGACCGCAAACATTAAGTGCATGGATCATGGCCTCTATTGAGGCATCTTTTTCCTTCTTCAGTTTATGGTGCCCATTTCATGTCATGTGAGGACTGACAGTGAGGTCAGAGTAGGCAGCATATTCTTGGCAATCTCACTTCAGTAACTTCCACTTCCCCAAAGGGACCTTATACAGAATAATTCAGCAACTAGTTTATGTTTTCTCAGTTTGCAGGATCAGCCCAAAGCAAGATTTGGTTTAGTTTTTTTGCACTTTACTGTATTGTTAGGTTCTAGAGAGTTGATTCCAACTCATAGTGACCCCATGTGACAGAATAAGACTGCCCCATAAGATTTTCTTAGGGAGACAAACTTGTCTGTCACTTTGTCCTACCGTGGTGATGTTTTGATGTGAGTTTTGAGGCTGAGCCACTGTGTTTCAAACCCAGCAGGATGCACATGGTGCACAGGTATCAGCCCACCTTACAGATTGAGACAGACTAGGAAGGAAGAGGCCATCCACTTCTCAAATAACTGGCCAGGGAAAACCTTATGAATAGCAAAGAAACACTGTTTGATACATTACTGCGCAACTTTATGAATACTCCGGTTAGGTTAGAAGGCTCTCAAAATAGGACTGGGAAAGAGCTGCATCACCTGAGTAAACCCAGCCTTACTCCTATGGATAAGGTAAAGCTTTTGAGACCTCCATTTGCTGATGTGGCACCACTCAAATTGAGGAGAAACAGCTGCAGACATCCATTAATCATTAGAACATGGACTGTACGAAGTATGAATCTAGGAAAATTGGATGTTGTCAAAAATGAAATGGAACGCATAAAGATTGATAACCTCAGCATTGGTGAGCTGAAATGGACTGGTTTGGGCCATTTTGAATCACAACCATGTGATCTACTATGACGGGAATGACAGTTTGAAGAGGAATGGTGTGGCATTCATCATCACAAAGGATGTTTCAACATCTGTCCTGAAGTACAATGCTGTCAGAGATAGGATAATATCCATACGCCTACAAGGAAGACCCGTTAATATGACTATTATTAAAATTTATGCCCCAGACAACGGTCCTATAAGTTTATGTGAATGATCAGAATTCCCAGATGTATAGTAGAGCTGACAAGGGACAAGGTTGTGGTCACTGCTTGGTCACAGCCAGCTACCCAGAGCGACCAAGTAGTTGATCCTGCAGGCTTGGGAC
>NW_006922241.1:363814-394934 GCF_000298275.1 Orycteropus afer afer
TGGATGACAGAAGAGACTCTGAAACTTGCCCTTGAGCGGAGAGTAGCCAAAGCCAATGGAAGAAATGACAAGATAAAATAGCTGAACAGAAGATTTCAAAGAGCAGCTCGAGCAGACAGAACCAATTGCTATAATGAAATGTGCAAAGACCTGGAGTTTGAAAACCGAAAGGGAAGAACATGCTCAGCATTTCTCAAGCTGAAAGAATTGAAGAAAAAATTGAAGCCTCGAGTTGCAATATTGAGATATTATATGGGCAAAATATTGAATGATGCAGGAAACATCAAGAGAAGATTGCAGAAATATACAGAATCACTTCACCAAAAAGAACTGGTCAATCTTCATCCATTTCAGGAAGTGCCATATGATCTGGAACCAATGGTACTGAAGGAGGAAGTCAAAGCTGCAGTGAAAGAATTGGCGAAGAACAAGGCTTCAGGAATTGCCAGATTGCCCATTGAGATATTTCATCAAACGGATGCCCCATTGGAGGCACCCACTCGGTTATGCAACCTGGCCAACTGACTAGAAGAGATCCATATTTGTACCCATTCCAAAGAAGGGCGATCCCACAGATTGTGGAAATTATAGAACAGTATCATTAATATCACACACAAGTAAGGTCTTACTGAAGATAATTCAAAAACGGTTGCAGCAATATATTGACAGAGAACTTCCAGAGGTGCAAGCTGGATTCAGAAGAGGATGTGGAACAAGGGATATCATAGCTGTTGTCAGATGGATCTTGGCTCAAGGCAAAGAATACCAGAAAGATGTTTACTTGTGTTTTATTGACTATGCAAAGGCATTTGATTGTGTGGATCATGACAAATTATGGATAACATTGAGAAGAATGGGAATTCCCGAACACTTGATTGTACTCATGAGGAACCTGTACCTTGACCAGGAGGCTGTTGTTCGAATGGAACAAGGGGACAATGTATGGTTTAAAATCAGGAAGGGAGTGCGTCAGGGTTGTGTTCTTTCCCCATACTTATTCAATCTATATGCAGAGCAAGTAATCTGAGAAGCTGGACTATATGAAGAAAAATGTGGCATTAGGATTGGAGGAAGAATCATTAACAACCTGAGATATGCAGACGATACATAATGCTGAAAGTGAGGATAATTTGAGGCATTTACTGATGAAGGTTGAAGAATACAGTCTGCAGGGTGGATTATGTCTCAATATAAAGAAAACAAAAATCCTCACAACTGGACGAATGAGCAGCATCACAATACATGGAGAGAAGATTGAGGTTGTCAAAGAATTCATGTTGCTTGGTTCTACAATCGATTCCAATGGAAGCAGCAGTCAGGACATTAGATGACATGTAGCATTCGGAAGGTAAACCGTGAAGGACTGTTTCAAGTGCTGAGGAACAAGAATGTCTCCTTGGGGACTGAGGTGTGTCTGACACAAGCCATTATATTTCCAGTCACCTCATATGCATGTGAGAGCTGAACAATGAATAAGGAAGACTGAAGAAGAGTTGATGCTTTTGAGTTGTGGTGCTGGCGAAGAATGCTGAAAATACCATGAACTGCTAAAAGAACTAACAGATTATCCTGGAGGAAGTGCACCCAAAATGCTCCTTAGAAGCGAGAATGGCCAGACTTCGTCTCACCTGTTTTGGTCATGTTGTCAGAAGGGACCATTCCCTGGAGAAGGATGTCATGCTTGGTAGGGTGCAGGGTCAACAAAAGAGGGGGAGGCCTTCAACGAGATGGATCAACACAGTGGCTGGGGTGATGGGCTGAAGTATAGCAGGGATCATGGTGCTGGCGCGGGATCGGACAGTGTTTCGTTCTGCTGTTCATGGGGTCACTATGAGTCGGAAACGACTCAACGGCACCTAACAACAACAAAAGATTTTCTTGGCTATGCTTTTTATGGACGTACATCACCAGGTCTTTCTCTCACGAAGCTTCTGAGTGGGCTCAAACAGCCAGTCAAATAGCAACCGAGCATTTAGCTATTGCACCACCACCATACATTATCTATACACCATCTTACTTAGCCTCTGTAGCAGCCATAAAGACTTCTCTAACAAATGTGAGGTGAAAGGATGGAGAGTGTTTACATCCCAGCTTTGAAGCTGTTGTGTTAATTGTTAAGTTTTGCTGAGTCTGTATATTCAAGAAGGTAACAATCTCAGCATGGTAAGATCATAACTGTTAGATGAATGCTCGGAGGCAGTAGCTGTGCTGATGTGAGGCATTAATGGTTGGATGAGTTCAATCAGATATGCCGCCTCCAGTTTCTTTGTGTAATGGTATTTACTAGATTTCAAATGACTGCTGAGAAAGAAGAAATATAATCTCATGTATTATCTCTATCTTGAAAAAAACATAGATAATGAAATTGTTCTATTGCTGGCATATATTTTATTAACCTTTGTGGCATCAACTTTAAGAACAGATGTCCCTGTAGAATTGAAACCTTTTGCTAACGTGGAGTGTTATTAAATGCATTGTGAGTTCTAGGAGTGGTGAAGGTGGGCAGAGCAGGTAAGCTTTTAAGGCATCTCAGAAAGTAGTATTATGGCATATTCTGAGGCTAGAGAGAAAATAATGCAACTAAATTCTATGTGACTAAATTCTTTTTTTCTTTTTTCTTCCTTGCAGAGCCTGCAGAAAGTTCTTATGGAGTTCAGTCACAAGGAGTTGTTTGATTTCTATAACAAGGTCTATATTTTAAAAATAATTTTCTGATATGTGGGTTCTTTTGTTTTGTTTCTTTTATATTATAATTCTTATTTTTAAATGCCCTGTTAAGGGGTTAGGTTCTTTAAACTTTCCTTATAAACACCTTATGTTTCACAGTAGGAAATGTAGCTGAAATGAAGAAAATCTGACAAACTAAAGTAGGAAGAAAATGGAAATGGCTTTAATTAAAGCGACAGGATTATTGCCTTAATGTAAAGCATTAAGTAATAAACTATGTGGTACCTAGCCAACCTGACACTTTAGGTATGGGCAATGTTAAACAATTTCTGGGCCAAAGGGTATAGAGAAACATGGAAAGGAAGATTTTGGGCCTTTGAAGGCTTATCTCAAGCCTATTCTATGTTTCTTCCCAAATACTTATTTCGTAACAATTTACCCTCCTCTCCCACATTTAAAATCTTACCATGTAATGTAATTTAAAATGAAACAGCTGGGTGTATTTAAAACAGCAATATTCAGAAAACCTCCTTTACAAATTTGAAAACTTAAGTTGCAAGCATGAATTCTAATATCTTCACATAAAAGAAAAAATATTCAAAATGTGTTTGAATTGCTATGTGAGTGAATTCAATATGCATAGGTACCAATGCCATTCTTTCCCTTCTATTTACATGTTTCTAAACAATACTTCATAGGAATATCTCTCACTTCACCAGCTTTCTCTCTTTTTCCTTGTCTTTGTAAATAGCTAGAGACCATACAAGCGCAGCTGGATTCCCTTACATGATGTTTTCGAAGACTGGTTTCTCCATCACACTCCTGCCACCTGATTATTTTACATTGAAGACAGATTGCCAGTTTGGGTTTTCTAAAGGATTCAGTGGCTTTCTTCCTGTAAATTATATGGCTTATTGCTTTTTAGACAAATAGTAGCCAGGGGAGATCATTGTTAAAAATACTAAGATTCTAATATGCTTTCTCTGGATCTGTGAACCAAACACAATTTTTGAGAATGCTTTTGCTAACAAGAAAGCAAAAGTGAACACCATGTTGTTTTTACTTTCCCATTGTTGCTTTTTTGCCTGACCCATTTAATTTTTACATGCTTGATGACACCATATATATCAATTTTATATTCTGCTAAGGTATAATGTGGGGGGCTCTGGTGGCATAGTGCCTAAGGCATTTGACTGCTAACCAGAAAGTTGGCAGTTCAAACCCACCAGCCACTCCTTGGAAGAAAGGTTGGGCAATCTACTTCTGTAGTGGTACTGCCTCGGAAACCCAAGGAGGGGTCACTATGAGTCGGGTCTGACTTGACAGCATATAACAACACAAACAACAAGGTATAATGTACATTAGCAGAATACAAAATTTCAGTAAGTAGTTAAAGTAAGAAAGCAGCCACATGTAACCAAATACACTATGATATTTTTCTTGAAAATAATGAGTTTAGTTTGCTTTGGAAATAATAAAATAAATAAATTTAAAATAGAGCTAACAGTGTTTATTATACCATTTAATTTTAGTGTGAGCTTCTCTGTCCACTCTGAATTTAATGATTTAATAACAGTGCAGGTTTTTGTGTGTTTATCTTTATACTGCAAATTAATAATAATTCACTTGATTATGTGGGAAACAGATTCAGATCATGAATAAAAACTGTTGTAATGAGTACTAAATGAACATCCTTGAAGTTATTAAACATATGCTTTATATTTTCTTTCTGTAAATATGTTCATTGATTTCATTCAATAAAATTTTTATGCTTTAGGACTGGTGGAATTGAAGTTCACAAGTATCTTATGCTTGTGAATTATGTGTTTGTAAATGATGTGAGTATGGTTGCTTTAAAGAAAATATCAATTGATTTTTTTTAAAATGAATGAAATATCTGTCTTAAACTGTGTGCAGAAAGAGAGAGTGATTGATTCAGAATAACTTATAAGATTTTGATTTCAGAAATATCCTATAATTAAACAGAGCCATTGAAATGGATTCACATTCCTTATATAAGGTATATGGGTAATACAAGTGTTAAATATCTCCCAAATAAATTTTCAGTGTATGGAATGTGTGCTAACATTAATGTATATGTATGTTTCTATGTTGCTGTTTGGAAGGACTGGGAGTTTAGATTATTTCAGGAAACATATATTAAACTAATGACAACTCCTTCATATCCATACGGTCACTGTCAGGAAGGCCTAGAAAATTCAGTAACTTTTCAAATCAATCAATTATGGACATCTATAATAATGGTAATATATGCCATATATTATTGTTAGCATATATACTGAATTTTCTAGGCCTTCCTGACAGCGACCGTGTAGATACATAGGAGTTTTCATTGGTTGAATAGCCAGACTTAACTCCCAGTGTTGTTGTTGTTATGTGCCGTCAAGTCGGCCCCGACTCATAGCAACCCCCCCTTGGGTTTCCGAGGCAGTATCACTACGGAAGTAGGATTGCCCAACCTTCTCCCAGTGTAGGTATTTAAATTAAATATACTCATTAGAAATGAAGTTTTCTGAAAGTAAGGGTATATATCTGGGCAATCTCCAGCCACATATACATCCGTGGTCCCAAAAGGTTATAATAGAGTTCAGAATCTCAGTTGGAGGAGAGTGGGACTTAGCAGACAGAGATCCGATCTATCTCTTCCTAGCTTTCTAAGTCTCACATCTGCCCTGACCTTGAAGTGGCAGGGCAGAGGGATTCCATTGCCCATCAGTGGCTGCATGTCCCACTGTGGTCACCTTAGGCAAGGATGGCACAGATACCACTGGAGCCCCTAAGTGGGATGCCCTGCCGAGGCTGCTGCCTCCCTCAGCCAGGTGCCCTACACATAATGCCTGGGCACAGACTATAGCTCCTTTCCCAATGGCAGCAGCCAGGTTGAGGCAGTGGTGGGAGTAGGATAAGCAGCTGGGGGAGTAGGTAGAGGTGGAGGAGGAGGGGTGCCTGGGTCTGGAAGAATTCACAGCCCATTGGTGTTGGTTTGGGGGCAGGCTGGGAGAGAGAGGAAGGGAGCCAGCAGCTGGCTGAACAGCAAGTGCACACCACTATAGGTGAGTGGGGGCTGGGTGCATCTCTCAGTGATCTGGCAGTGTCCTCGCAGGACAGCAAGCATTAAGGCCAAAGTTTTCACGCAGTCCCTCTGCACAGCTGCAGTAGGGTGAGTCAGAGGCCTGGTAATCATCCTGCATGTCTGTCTCCTGTATATAATAAGGTGTTTTCACAACAACCAAATCACGTAACATCCTCTTTCATAGAACATAGTGGACTTCAAATGACTCATACCTGTAATTCATTTTACTCTAAAGAGCTGCTTTTATACTTTTAAAGAATAGTAAACCTAAACAGAAATGTGATAAGTAGTTTTTCTCCACTAGCCTTTTTCAAGAAAGTCTGATTCAAAGATACTGAAGAAAGGACAATTATAAGGTCTGATTCCAACTAGGAACCTAATTATTTTGGAAATATATTTAATTGCAGATCATTCTTTAAGGCATCACCATTGTTACAATACATAAGTCAAAAAAAAATAGGATATTCTCAGAGAATATTAAAGAATATTTTCATAAAAATAAGCTGGGGTTGGAGATTAATGGGGACTGGAACCTACTATTTTAGCAAATAAATATGTCTTATGTGAGTTTTTGACATGAGAATTGAATAGAAAAACAGCTATTACTGTAACAGAAATCAACATACTATTTTTGTTGCTTACAAAAAATATTTGGAATTGTCCAATTATAAAACATGATTATTTTAAATTAAGAAATACCAAAAAAAAAAATCATAAAGAAGTAATGTAAAGTTATACAGTAAGAATACTGAAAGTACTATGGACTGCCAGAAGAATGAACAAATCTGTCCTGGAGGAAGTGCAGCTGGAGAGCTCCTTGGAAGCAAGAATGGCCAGACTTCGTCCTACCTACTTTGGACATGTTGTCCGAAGGGACCATTCTCTGGAGAAGGATATCATGCTTGGTAAATTGGAGGGTCAGTGAAAATGGGAAAGACTCAATGAGATGGATTGACACAGTGGCTGCAACGATGAACTCAGGCATATCAAGGATTGTGAGGTTCGCACAGGACTGGGCAATATTTCATTCTGTTGTACGTAGGGTCACTGTGAGTAGGAGCTGACTTGGTGGCACCTAACAACAACAACATATCCAGAAATGGCCATTAATGACATTCTGGTAGATTTTATTGCATTTTTTTTTCCCTTTTTTGTTTGCTCTCTCTCTCTCGATCTTTTTTTTTTTTTTTTTTTTCCTTCCTTTTTAAACAAATTGGGCTAATGCCCTAAGTATTTCATACTTATTATTTCATATTATTAGAACATGAGCATTTTTCATGTCCCTAAATATTACCCAAAACATAATTTTAAAGTATGTTAAACAGTCCATCATTTGAATCAGCTTTACTTTATTCCTTATTCCCCTATTTTTGGACATTTAGTTTATCTCCTATTTTTAAAAATAATAATTCAGTGGTGAATATCACAATACGTAAGCCTTTGACCACATCTCTATTTTATAAATAAACCCACTGCCATTAAGTAGATTCTGACTCATAGCAGACCCCAATAGGGTTTCCATATCTCTACAGAAGTAGATTGCCTCATTTTCCTCCCATGGAGTAGTTGGTAGGTTTGAACCACTGACCTGGTTAGCAGCCAGATGTCTTCCCACTGCACTACCACAGCTCCTTATATTATAAATACAGATTTTATAACTGGGATTACTGTGTCAGAACTTTGAATATTTGCTATGTTTATCTTTAATGAGATTTTTATTATAGAATGAATAATAATTTCCCAGGGTTTAAAAAAAAAAAAAAAGACAGCTACTCTATCCTGCCACCCTGCTTCGTAAAAGTACCTAACTGCTACAAACATTTGGCCTTTTACTTTGTTAGACACCTTCTTACGTAAACACACACATACACTCTCATATATCTTTGTGCATTTTTTAATTTATTTACATTTGTTTCAAGGTCTTTGGTGCATATTGCTAAATTATTTCCCCAGAGTCATGTCAGTTTTTACTTGACCTGGGAGTAGTGTGTGGGAAGAGTGCATAGTGAGAACTGACTGGAGACAGGAACATCACTAATGGCTTAGAATATGTTGATGACTCCAGAAGGATTGAAGAGGAAATCTGTTTTAAACAGCAAATGTGATAATTTGCTGTTGTTAGGTACCATTGAGTTAATTCTAACTCAAACGATTCTGTGTACAACAGAACAAAACACTGCCTGGTCCTGTGCCATCCTCACAGTCATAGCTCTGCTTGAGCCAGTAGTTGCAGCCATTGTGCAAATTTATCTCCTTGAGGGTCTTATTTTTCAGTGACCCTCTTCTTTTCCAAGCATGATGTCCTTCTCCAAGGACTAGTTCCTCCTGATAACATGGCAAAGTACGTAACATGAAGTCTCGCCATTCTTACTTCTGAAAAAAAATTGGGGGCTGTCCTTCTTCCAAGACAGATTTGTTCATGCTTCTGGCAGTCCATGGTGTATTCTGTATTTTTCACCAATGCCATGATTCAAATGTATCAATTATTCTTCATTATATTTTTTTCCTTATCCAGCTTTCTCATGCATATGAGGCAACTGAAAATCCTCAAAGTGGTACTTTTCCTTTTTTTAACACTTTAAATAAAGAGGTATTTTACAACAGATTTGCTCACTGAATTATGTCATTTGATTTCTTAACTGCTATTTCCATGGATGTTGATTGTGTTTTCAAGTGAAACGAAGTCCTTGACAACTTCAGTTGTTTCTCTGTTTATCATGATGCTGCTGATTGGTTAATTTGTGAGCATTTTTGTTCTCTTTATGTTGAGGCACAATCCATACTGAAGGGTGTGATCTTTGATCTTCATCGGTAAATGCTTCAAGTCCTCTTCACTTTCAAGATTGTGTCATTTGCATATTGCAAGTTACTAATGAATCCTGATGCTCTGTTCTTCATATAGTCCAGATTCTCAGATTATTTGCTCATTGAATAAGTGTGGTGAAAGATTACTGCCCTGGTGCACACCTTTCCTGCACTTAAACCACATAGCATCCCCATATTCTCTTCCAGCAACTGCTTCATCTGTAACTTTGTTATACTGTGGTGGCTTGTGTGTTGCTGTTAGGCTGGAGGCTATGCCACCAGTATTTCAAATACTAGCATGGTCATGCATGGTGGACAGGTTTCAGTGGAGCTTCCAGACTAAGACAGCCTTGGAAGGAGAATAAGGCAATCCACTTCTGAAAAATCTGGCCACTGAAAACCTTCTGAATAGCAATGAAATACTGTCTGATATATTACTGGAAAACTATAAATAGCCCTGAACATAGTCTGATACAGTGACAAAAGATGAGCCGCTCAGGGTGGAAGCCACTCAAAATATGACTAGGGAAGAGCTGCCACCTAAAAGTAGATTTGACCTTGATGTAGATAGAATAAAGCTTTTGGGATCTTCATTTGCTGATGGAGGATGACTCAAAATGTGAAGAAACAGCTGGAAACATTCATTAATAATCATTACGTGGAATGCACTAAGTATTAATCTAGGAAAATTGGAAGTTGTCAAAAATGAAATGGAATGCATAAATATCAATAGTGTAGGCATTAGTAAGAATGACAAATTGAAGAAGAACGGAGTGGCATTCATCATCAAAAAGTACATTTCAAAATCTGTCCTAAAGTACAGTGCTCTTGGTGGTGGCCAGTCTTGGTGATATGGACAATATCCATATGCCTACAAGGAAGGAAGGTTGGGGAATCTACTTCCATAGTGATACTGCCTTGGAAACCCAAAGAGGAGTTGCTGTGAGTTGGATCCAACTCAACGGCAGTGAGTTTGTTTTTATTTTTTTACAAGGAAGACCAGTTAATACTAGTATTATTCAAACTTATGCCCCACCATTAAAACCAAAGATGAGGAAATTGAAGGTTTTTTCCAACTTCTGCAGTCTGAAATTGACCAAACAGTTAATCGAGATGTATTGATGATTACTGGTGGATGGAAATGTGAAAGTTGGAAACAAATTTCACCGATAGGTGGAAAAAAGGACTTTGGTGATAGAAGTGATGCTGGAGATTGCATGGTAGAATTTCTTAAGACCAACGACTTGTTTATTGCAAATACCTTGTTTAACAACATAAAAGGTGTCTGTACACGAGAACCTCACCAGATGGGATACCCAGGAGTCAGACGACATCTTTGGAAAGAGACAGTGGAGCAGCTCAGTGTCTTCAGTCAGAACAAGGCCAGGAGCTGACTGGAACAGACCATCAATTGCTCATATGCAAGTTCAATTTGAAGCTGAAGAAAATTAAAACAAGTACATGAGAACCAAAATAATGACCTTGATAATATCCCACCTGAATTTGGAGACTATCTGAAGAATAGATTTGACACATTGAGCACCAGTGACTGAAGACCTGATAAGTTGTGTGATGGCATCAAGAACATCCATGAGGAAAGGTCATTCAAGAGACAGGAAAGGAAGAAAAGACCAAAATGGGATATCAATAGAGACTCTGAAACTTGCTTTTAAAGGGAGAGTAGCTAAAACAAATGGAAGAAATGATTAAATAAAAGAGCTAAACAGAAGATTTCAAAGCATGGCCCAAGAAGACAGTAAAGTTCTTGTTGTTGTTAGGTGCCATCACATCGTCTCCGACACACAGCAACTCTATATACAACAGAATGAAACACTGTCCAATCCTATGCCAGCCTCATGATCCTTGCTATACCTGAGCCCATCGTTGAAGCCACTTTGTCATTCCATCTCTTTGAGGGCCTTCCCCTTCTTTGTTGACCCTCCACTTTACCAAGCATGGTATCCTTCTTCAGGAAATGGTCAATTCTGACAACATGACCAAAGTAGGTGAGACGAAGTCTGGCCATTCTCGCTTCCAAGGAGCATTTGGCCACATTTTGTCCGGGACAGGTCTGTTAGTCCTTTTAGCAGTCCATAGTACTCAGCATTCTTCTCCAGCACCACAACTCAAAAGCATCAGCTCTTCGGTCTTCCTCACATGCTTGTCAGGCAACTGAAAATACCATGGCTTGGGTTAGGCAAACCTTAGTCTTCAAGAAGACATCTTTGCCCTTCATCATTTGAAAAAGGTCTTTTGCAGCAGATATACCCAATGCATTATGTCGTTTGATATCTTGACTGCTGCCTCCATTGGTGTTGATTGTATAACCAAGTAATATGAAATCTTTGACAACTTCACTCATTTCTCCATCCACCATGAAGCTGTTTATTGGACCAGTCCAGAAGATTTTTGTTTTATTTATATTGAGGTGTAATCTATACTGCAGATTGTAGTCTTTGATCTTCGGCAGTAAGTGCTTCAAGTCATCCTCACTTTCAGCAAGGAAAGTTGTGTCATCTGCATATCGCAGGTTGTTAATGAGTCTTCCTCCAATCCTGATGCCACGTTCTTCACATAATCCAGCTTCTTGGATTATTTACTCAACATACAAATTGAGTAAGTATGGTGAACGGATACAACCCTGATGCACTCCCTTCCTGATTTTAGACCACGCAGTATCCCCTTGTTCTGTTTGAACAACAGCCTCCTGATCAGGTTCCTCATGAGTATAATCAACTATTTTGAAATTCCCATTCTTGTCAATGTTACCCATAATTTATTATGTAGTGCCTAAGGTATTTGACTGCTGAACAGAAGGCTGGCAGTTCAAACCCACCAGCCACTCCTCGGAAGGAAGGTTGGGCAATCTACTTCCATAGTGATACTGCCTCAGAAACCCAAGGAGGGGTCACTATGAGTCAGATCTGAATCGATGGCAGTGAAGTGGTTTATTTTTGTTTTTTGGTTTTTGGGGTTATTTTTGACACAATCGAATGCTCTTCCATAGTCAGTAAAACATAAGTAAACATCTTTCTGGTATTCTTTGCTTTCACCTAGGATCCATCTGGCATCAGCAATGATATCCCTCATTCCACATCCTCTTCTGAATCCAACTTGGATTTCTGGAAGTTCTCTGTCAATATACTACTCAATTGTCATTCAGCAGTGTTCAGAATTGTATTCATTTTTGAATTTCAGTAAGATTTTACTTGCATGTGATATTAATGATATTGTTTGATAATTTCCACATTCTCTGGGATCACCTTTCTTTGGAATGGGTACAGATATGGACCTCTTCCAGTCATTTGGCCAGGTAGCTGTCTTCCAAATCTCTTGGCTTAGCTGAGTGAGTGCCTTCAGTACAGCATCTGTTTTTGAAACATCTCAGTGGCTATTCTGTCAGTTCCTGGAGCCTTGTTCTTCACCATTTCTTTCAGTGCAGCCTCAACTTCTTCCTTCAGTATCACTGGTTCTTGATCATATGCCGTCTGCATATGGATATTATCCTATCACTGACAGCATTGTACTTCAGGACAGATTTTGAAATATCCTTTGTGATGATGACTGCCAAACCAGACCATTTCCACTCACTAATGCCTATGATATAGATCTTTATGTGTTCCATTTCATTTTTGACAACTTCCAATTTTCCTACATTCATACTTTGTACATTCCATATTTCAATTATTAATGGATGTTTACAGCTGTTTCTTCTCATTTTGAGTCATGTTTAATCAGCAAATAGAGGTACCAAAAGCTTTACTCCGTCTACACCTTTACAATTCCATGTGGTGCCTAAGGCATTTGACTGCTAACCAGAAGGCTGGTGGTTCAAACCCACCAGCCACTCCTTGGAAGGAAGATGGGAGAATCTACTTCTGATACTGCCTCCGAAACCCAAGGAGAGGTCACTGTGAATTGGATCTGACTCGATGACAGTTTTTTTTTTTTGTTTTTTCCCCTACTCTGAGGAGGTATCTGTTTCACAGTTGTATTTTGTGTACCTATTGACCTGAAGGGCTCGTCTCCAGCATTATATTGGACAAAGTTTCAGGGATATTCATAAAGTTTTCCAGTAATATATCAGTGTTTTTACTGCTATTCATAAGATTTTCACTGGCCAATTCTTTGAGAAGTGGGTGACCTCTTCCTTTTCCTGAGTCTGTCTTAGTCTGGAAGCTCCATTGAAACCCATCCATCCATGTGATCCTGCTGGCATTTGAAATACTGGTGGCATAGCCTCCAGCCTCATAGCAACTCAAGCCACCACAGTATGACAAACTGACAGTAAAGTAGTATAATGAAATATGCAAAGACCTGGAGTTAGAAAACTAGAAGTGAAGAACACTCTTGACATTGCTTAAGCTGAAAGAACTGAAGAAAAATTCAAGCCTCAAATTGCAATATTGAAGGATTCTGTGGGCAAAATATTGAATGATGCAGGACACATGAAAAGAAGATGGAAGGAATACACAGAGTCACTGTAACAAAAATAATTGGTCTATGTTCAAGCATTTCAGGAGGCAGCATATGATCAAGAACCAGTGGTGCTGAAGGAGGAAGTAGAAGTAGCACTGAAGGAACTGGTGAAAAACAAGGTTCCAGGAATTATCAGAATACCCATTGAGATGTTTCAACAAATGGGTGGAGCTCCGGATGCCAAGAGATTTGGAAGACAGCTACCTGGCCAACCGACTGGAAAAGACCCATATTTATGCCCATTCCATAGAAAAGTGGTTGAACAGAATGTGGAAATTATCAAACATCATTAATATTACAAGTACAGTTTTGCTGAAGATAGTTCAAAAATGGTTGCAGCAGTACATTGACAGGGAACTGCTAGAAATTCAAGCTGGATTTAGAAGAGGACATGGAATAAGAGATACCATTGCTGATTTTAGATGGATCTTGGCTGAAAGCAAAGAATACCAGAAAGGTGTTTACCTATGTTTTACTGACTATACAAAGACATTCAGCTATGTGGATTGTAAAAAATTATGGATAACATTGTGAATAATGGGAATTCCAGAACACTTAATTGTGAGGAACCTATGCATAGACCAAAAGGCTGTCATTTGAATAAAACAAGTGGATACTGCATGGCTTAAAATCAAGGAGAGTGTGTGTCAGGGCTGTATTCTTTTCCCGTACTTATTTAATGTGTATGCTGAGCAAATAATCTGAGAAGCTAAATTATGAAAAATGCGGCATCAGGATTGGAGGAAGACTTATATTGACAACCTGCATCATGTGGATGGCACAACTTCATTGCTGAGAGTGAAGATGACTTGAAGCACTTACTGATGAAGATCAAAGACTACTGTTAGTGGGCAGGGAGGGGAGGAAACTAGGTTAGGGTTGGGCATGGTAAATGGGGAGTGACACTAAATGTACATGAAATGTTGAATGTAAAACAAATTCTGCTCTGTAAACTTGCACTTAAGCACAATAAATAAAAAGACTACTGTCTACAGTATGGATTACATCTCAACATAAAGAAAACAAAAATCCTCACAGGTGGACCAATAAGCAACACTATAATAAATGGAGAAAATATTGAGATTGTTGGGGATTTCATTTTACTTGGATCCACAATCAACATCTATAGAAGAAGCTGTCAAGAAATCAAATGTCTTACTGCACTGGGAAAATCTGCTGCAAAAGAACTCTTTAAAGTGTTAAACAGCAAACATGTCACTTTGATGATTAGAGTGGACATAACCCAAGCCATGGTATTTTCGGTATCCTCATGTATGCATGGAAAAGTTGGAAAATGGATAAGGAAGACCAAAGAAGAGTTGATCCATTGAATTGTGGTGTTGGTGAAGAATACTGAAAATACCATGGACTGCCAGAAGAATGAAAAAATCCATCCTGGAAACAGTACAGCCAGAATGCTCCTTAAAAGTGAGAATACCCAGACTTTGTCTCTCCTACTTTGGTCATGTTGTCAGAAGGAACAGTCACTGGTTGCTTGGTAAAGTAGAGGGTCAACAAAAAAGGAGAAGACCCTCAAGCAGATGGATTGACACAGTGGCTGCAATGATGGGCTCATGCATAGCAAGGATTGTGAGGATGACACAGGACTGGGCAATGTTTCATTCTGTTGTACTTAGGGATTGCTATGAGTCAGAGCCAATTGGACCACACCTAACTACAACAAGACTTTATTCTCCAGAAGAGAAACTAGATGAATGGGACCTTCTAAAAGTTAAATTTTTATTTACTTCCAAAGATTTCTCCAAAAGAGAGCCTACAGATTGGAAAAAAATATTTGGCAATGACATATCTGACAAGGGACCTATCTTTAGAATTTATAGAAAAATCCAGCACCTCAACAGCAAAAAGACAATCCAATTAAAAAATGGGCAGAAGACATGAGTAGACACCACCAAAGAGGATATTCAGGCAGCCAACAAGCATATGAAGAAATGTTCACAATCAATAGCCATTAGAGAGATGCAAATCAAAACAACAATGAGATACCATCTTGCTCCAGCACTAGTAGCAAAGTTCAACAAAACAGAAAATAACAAATGCTGGCAAGGATGTGGAGAGATTGGGATTCTCATACACTGCTGGTGGGACTGTAAAATGGTACAACCATTGTGGAAAGCAGTATGGTGATTCCTTCAAAAGTTGGAAATAGAAATACCGTTTGACCCAGCCATTACTGTATATATCCTAAAGAAGTGAGAGCCATGACAAGAACAGACATATGCATACTCATGTTCATCGCAGCACTATTTACAATAGCCAAAAGATGGAAACAACCGAGGTGTCCATCAGCTGAGAAATGGATAGCCAAACTATGGTACATACACACAATGGAATATTATCCAACCCTAAAGAATAACCTAGAATCTGCAAAACACCACATAACATGGATGAACTTGGAAGACAAATGCTGAGTGAAATAAGTTAGTCACAGAAGGACAAATACTGTATTAGTCCATTATTGTAAAAGTCAAGGAAAGGAAAGGTTTATCTGTGGAAGGAAATTTTCTTTGTTGGTTACCAGGGGTGGGAAGGTAGGGAAGGGAACACTGTTAGGTACGTAGAGATAAGTATTGATTTGGATGAAGAGAAGGGCAGTGTACCAAATGTGAGTGATCAACATGGTGGCATTGAAGAAGAGGAAGACAGAGAGAGGTTGGGAGGTACAGACAACAAAGATGAACCTTTTTACACATATAGTACTGCGTTGTCAGTGAAGGCAAACGTGTATACGGGTGGATAGATGGGTGGACAGGCTGAACTATTAGGTATGTCTATGAAGCGGGGACTGTACCCAAGACCATGTATAGGGTTGGCAGACAATGGTCCTATAAGTGTATTTGTATGATCTGTAAGAATTCCCAAGTGTATAGTATAGCTGACAGGAGACAAGGTTGTAGTCACTTCTTGGTCACAGTCAGCCACCCAGAGGGACCGAGTAGTTGAAACTTGGGCTTGGGACCATTGTCACAGGGGACATCAAGTTCAATTGGCATAACATACTACACAAAACATTGTTCCATCTCCTACTTTGGTGAGTAGCGACTGGGATCTTAAAAGCTTGCAAGCAGCCAACTAGATGCAACGATGGGTTTCCTCATCCAGAGCAAGGAAGAATGAAGAAAACCAAAGATTCATGGAAATAATTAGTCCTAGCAACTGGTACACCATGTGATCCACAGCCTATACGACTATGAGAGCAGAGGAGCTAGATGGTGTCCAGTTACCACTGTCAACCACTTGGAGGGGGATCTATGTAGGAGATCCTTGATAGAGAGGGAGAACAATGTGGAACAAAACTCAAAATCATTTGGGGAAAAAGGGGAGGACCAGGTTTGCTGGTCCAATAGAGCCTGGTGGAACCACTGAGACTATGGCCCCTAGCTGCTCTTCAGGTCTGGAATTGAACCCACACCTGTGGTTTCCAGCCAAACAAAAGACAGGCATATGAGTTGAACATGAACCTGAGGTAGATACACTCCTTGGAGAGAACAATCATGGGAGAAAGAAGGGCTATTTATGCACAGGGAGACAGCTCAGGGGGCAGGAGTGCATGGAGGGATGGACACAGGGAAGAGGTAACTATCGAGAGGAAGTGCTAAGGGAGCTGTTGTGGTGAATTGTAGTCAATATCATGGGACAAAGTATATGTGAACTGCTTTTTCACCCAAATCACAATTTAAAAAAAGAAGAAGAAAGAAAAAGAACAAAATATGTGCTGAAATCCTAGCCCCTGTACTTGTGGATGTGATAGTTTTTGGAAATAGGGTTTTTCTTTTGTTGTGTTAATTAGGTCATCCCAGTGCAAGGTTGATCCTAAGCTTAGTCACTTCTGATTTGTTTTTTAAAAAAAAAAAAAAAAAAAGCATAGACACAGTGACATACACTGGGGAATACAGACACTATATGAGGATCTCTACAAGCCAACTAAGCAAAGAATGCCCAGGACTATTGATAAGGAATGAACCAACCTAGCCTACATCCGATTTGGGCTTTTAGCCTTTAGAACTATGAAAATATTTCTATTATTTAAAGTCACCCCCCCCAAAAAAAAAAAAAAACTTTATTCTCAATGCCAGTGGTCATCAAAATACAGCCTGTGTGCCAAGTCTAGCTCACCCTTTGTTTTTGTAAATAAAGTTTTATTGGAACACAACAGTGGTAGACAGACACTAAGGTGATACCGTAGTCATCCCTGCCTTCTGGTATTCATGACCATCTGTAATCCTCTTCTCTTGAGTGTAGTCATGAGGTCATTAAGATCTCATGATAAGGTCTGCAAGGAGCAGCCAGTCAGTTCAAAGAGACTTTTCTCAGGATCATGCCCTACTTCCAATAATTGTGGATGTCTGGCAAAACTCCAAGAAGCTTTGTTGGTGCAGTAGTTAAGACATTCAGCTGCTAACCAAAAAGTCAGCAGTTCAACAGATGAGGTAGTCTGCTTCTATAAAGACTTACAGCCTTGGAAACCCTATGGGCTAGTTCTACTCTGTCTTGTAGGGTCACTTTAGGGCCACTATGAGTCATATGACGGTGAGTCTATGGCAATGAATTTGCGAAGTTCCTTGGCTTTTTGCTTATTCTGGATTCTACATCTGGGTCATCATCATCTGACCCCCGTTCTTTGGACGTAAGCAAGCAGACTACTGTATTGCATGCCAGTTTTGGGATTACTGCCTTGGCAGCCTGTGAACCATCATCCTGCCTTTTTATCTGCCAATCTTGGGTTCATTAGCCCTTCTGTGTCTGTCAGGAGAAGCCAACAGCCTGGCAGCTGACGCACGAAATTGAGACTTACTTGCTGTACAACCACATAAGCCATTTCCTTGAGATGAATGTCTCCCTCCCCCACCCCTCATCTGCACTAGTTTTGCTTCTCTAGAGAACCCAGCCTAAGATAAGGCAGAGGAGCTCTGGTAGCATAGTGCCTAAGGCATTTGACTGCTAACCAGAAGGCTGGTGGTTCAAACCCACCAGCCACTCCTCAGGAGGAAGGTTGGGCAATCTATTTCCATAGTGATAACTGCCTCAGAAACCCAAGGAAGGGTTGCTAAGAGTTGAGTCCAACTCCACAGAACATAACAAGAAAACAGGGCAGAGTTTGTGACTTGTTTCTAACCAATAGAATATAGCTAAGGTGATGCCCTGGGATTATGTTACATTATTTAAGAGTCTGTCTCACTAACAAATTCACTCTATAGACATTCTCCCACATTGGCTTTAAGGAAGCAAAGTTCCACATTGTAAAAGAGGTTATAGTCAGGACTACAAGGCAAAGAACCACAGTTCAAAGGAATGGAGGGCAACTAACAGCCAGCAAGAAACTGTGGTATAGCTAGAGGGAAAGAAATTCTGCAAGCAACCCAAGTGAGGTTGGAAGTGAATTATTTCCCACTGGGGCCTGCAGAAGGAGCTCTGGTGGTGTAGTGCCTAAGGCCTTTGACTGCTAACCAGAATGCTGGTGGTTCAAACCCACCAGCCACTCCTTGGAAGGAAGATGGGGTGATCTACTTCCATAGAGATACTGCCTTGGAAACCCAAGGAGGGGTCGCTATGAGTCAACCACCTTGACGGCAGTGAGTTTAGTTTTTTGGATCCTCCAGATGAAAATAACAGTTCAGCTGATACCTTGATTTTTTGCCACATGAGACCCTAAGTATAGGACCTATCTAAATGGTACCTGAACTCATAACCTGTGGTAATTGTGAGATAATAAACGTGTTTTAAACCTCTAAGTTTGTGATAATTTGTTACACTGCAATAGATAACTTTTACATATTGTCTATGGCAGCTTTCATACTGAACCAGCAGAGTTGAGTAGTTGCAGTAGAGACATGGCCCACAAAACCTAAAATGTATTTACCTGGTCCTTTATAAGAAAAATTTGCAGACTCTTGACTCACACTATGCTTCTTAAGCAAGAGCATCCCTATAAAAAGATAGCAGCTTGTAGGGGATACATGAAGCCACAAGATGTATGTGGCATACATTTCTGTAGGATCCCTTTTACTTTAGGTTTTGCCAGGCACACAACCACCAATTAGAAATTTTTCAGCCTCCTATGCAGCTACTTCAGCCATGTGACTAAATTATTGCCAATGAAATGTATGTGGAAGCAATATTCAACTCCACTTGTATTTTCCCATTTCTGTGACTGAAATTCAGACTTGAAGCTGAGTCCACTCTCATTACCAAGAGTAATGGGGTTGGTATGGGGAGAAAGATTGAAGGAGGCTCCTTGAATGTCCTAATGGAGCAATATTGCCTTCATGCCCTTAACAAGCTGCTGACTCCTGACCATTGCATGGGAAGTAAAATATCTTGTTTCAACAACTATATTTGGGGTCTTTTTAATACAGTAGTTTAACCTATCCAATGATTAGTGAAAAGTTCACATTTTAAAAGGGCAGCTTATTATTATTATTATTTATTGACAATAGTTTGGGATTAATTAGCAAATTTCTGATGTAAAAACTTAAACTAACCAAATTTGTGTGATGATTTTCAGTAATTATTATTGAAGTCCATGAATTTAAAACCAGTTACATAACATGTTTTGTTTTTAAATTTATGTGTATTAGACCTTTATCACAGCAAGTTACTGATTTATTAGAATGTAGATTATTTATCTTCTTTGTGTCCAGTATATAAGAAATACAGAAATATCAGCATTGTAGACACTTATTTTCACTTTAGCTAAAGAATTCCAGAAGGTTATTTGTAGATAGTGCTGATTTATAACTTTTAATCAGGCACTTTAGCCTATAGCCTAACTAATATGGTGGCAACATAATTGGCCAGTAATTTAAAACACATTTTTATTATTAAAGAAAGATGAATATATTGTGGCATATGTTCAGAATACATGTAAATTGTTATAGAGAGTGGGAAATGTCAAAGAAGCTTTGTGCTTGCAGCCTGCAACTTCAGTTTGAAGCCTCAGAGCTACTGGGAAGATCCTCTCCGTGCAGTGTGACTACTTTGAATGAAAAGTTTAAGGAACATAGGTGTATAGTGTAGATTTCCCCCAATGTCTTTACATAATTCCCTTTTCCGCTATTAAAGAAGAAGGCTGGGACAGTTCTGACTTGCTCAGACTCATTAGTCAGGAGCTGCTCAGGAATTAGAATTTAAGTTTCAGATCAGTCAATTTTGCTTTTCTAAAATTTTGATTTTTGTCATTATGCAAATAATTATACTCAATAGACCAGCCTTATTTAATGCTAATATTAGGACCACATTAAGTTTTAGGATTTCATAGTAAAGCTTAATGGCATTTATAATTTTGGAGAATTCTTAAAGGATTTTTATGATTGTCTCTCCCCCAACACACACACATATACTTGAATTTTTTGAAGTGCTTCTGTCTGGAGTATAAAGTTGTATGAGTTGATGTGGAGGCTTATAATCCAAGTCCAAGTGATAGAGTTTTCATAGCCTTTTTTATTTGTTTTATTTCAGATGGAAAGCTATTATTCTTTATTTCAGGAAAAAACAGTCTGCAAAGACAAGAAAGGTGAACCAGGTCAAGTCTATAAGGAAGAGTGCTACAGGATTAGAATGACTATTTTAATCTCCAAGGCAAGAAAATAATATATAATAATGTTCCTTTAGTGAAGCCGGGGTTTAGTCATTTTCAGCATCTTTAATGAGAATCTCACTTTTTAAACGACTTGGTTTTTTATAAATTTTTTTTTTTCTTCAAAGGAGTCTAGGTAAAGAGAATGAAAGGAAAGTGGTTGATAGCAAATTTAATAGTTGCACTTATTTTTAAAATTGATTTTCAAAGAACATAATGCACCCTACCTGAATTGTTAAGAGTCTATAAGAAATGTAGCTATTCTGTGAGGCGTGGAGCTCAGTGATTTCCCAAGCTCTTTGCCCATGTCTCCGTGCTTCTGAGATTTCCAGATTTCGTTTGTGCGCTATTTCCAGTCTACTGTTCTGATTCTTCCTGCAAGTTCAATAAAACTGCCTATTGACAAAGCCAGAACGTGTCCCCAGAAACTGGCTGCTCTAACATTTCATCATGGGAAGCTTTCACATCCTTCCCTATCCAGGAATATGGTGGTACTCTGGCAGAGGAACACATAATAATTTTCCCCGTGATTGGTGAAAATGGTGACTCATGCATCCCAGACCGTGTGCTCTACTTTACAATCAAGCTTCTCTATTAATACTGGTGTAAATAGTCCTGTGAATATTGAGATTCTCAAGAAATACTGGCTGAATTAATGGATAAATGGAATACATAAATTGTTTTTCTCACACTGCCTCTCTTTATTTGCACAGTACTAACTGGTAGCATAGTGCCTAAGGCACTTGACTGCTCACCAGAAGGCTGGCGGTTCAAACCCACCAGCCACTCCTCGGAAGGAAGGTTGGGCAATCCTACTTCCGTAGTGATACTGCCTCAGAAACCCAAGGAGGGGTTGCTATGAGTCGGGGCTGACTCGACGGCAAACAACAACAACAAGTGGATTCTTGAACAGAAACATTGTAAACCTCAAATTGTGCGAGAGTTTTTCAAATGGTTTTAGCCAAGTCATTGATAATTTCATTAGGGAATAGTACATCTCTCAGGGTATGATCTCCTGAAGTCACTGATCCTTCATTCATAGAGCAGGAGATTTGCATGAGGAGAAGAAAAGCCTGGTACTGTGCAATAAGCCTGCTAGAGTCCCAGGTTCTCCCCTATCCAGAAGGCTAGAGGAGTTCTCCCACTGGTGTGAGGAGATTTATGATAGTCATGAAGTTGACCTGACCTGGACATGCTCTTGGTCTTATGCTGCAAAGACTGGAAAACAATTACATTTCTACCCAATTCAGAGGTGATTTGTGTGATCGAGTCAAATGAAGTGCTGCAGAGAAACCAGCAACATTATTATATTGAGATGTATGTTAAGTATGTATAGATTTTGTGAGCTCATTACTCAGATTTTAATTTCCTCCTGAAAAGTGTAGTACTTGATTAAAACACACATATTTATACACAAACTGCCTACAAACAGGCTTTCTTCACTGGTGTGGGACAATTCAGTGACAAGATTTAGTTACATTTATGATAACATGACACAAATTATTCCAAGTTACCATAAATATGCAGTCTGGGCAAGTAACTAAAAAGTTCACAGAAATAATGAAGAATGCAGACAAGAGGCAGAGAGCCACACAGAAAACTGTTCAATGACATTTTAATTAAAATCTCTACACAAACAAGTCAAGTCTGTGCTTTAAGATGGTAGAGTCTATGGTGAGGAATCAATTTCTTCTTGCTGGAATGATGTTTTATCTAACTTTTCTATGTCATGGAAAAATACTCTGTATGCTTAAAACTTTACCAACACCTTTTTCCCCACAGACTTCTGAGAGTTTCTTCCTGCACAGTACATTCTGTCTTTTACTTGTAATAGTATCTAAAGTAACTAGATGATTTTGGGGGGAAAAAAAAGAAGAAGAAGGAATTTGGGAACAGCAGGTTTCTGGAGTTGCCGATAAACCAGGCCAGGTGATTGCTCACCCCACAGGCATGGAGGACTCGGAGAGTGGCCACCTTTGCTAAACATGCTGGTAATCTTCCTCCTGTGTTTGGGTCAGCATTCTTGTAAAGTTCTGCTTGGTAGGCTCAGATGTGTTGATAGGTGCCCTGAGCTGATGGACCAGTAGAGCATGACCACCGTCTGTGCGGTTATTCCTTCAGGTGCTCAGTGAGAATTTGCCCAAATGCACTGATTTTGCATTGTTGTGGTTCACCTATACTGCCTTCTACCAGGCACTTCTCTGATTTTCCTGCATTATTTTCTTTGGATTGATGTTATTCCCATAAATGAATTTCTATTTTTGGATCCCTTTTCTTTGTTGTTGTTGTTATGTGCCGTCAAGTCGGCCCCGACTCATAGAGACCCCTCCTTGGGTTTCCAAGGCAGTATCACTACGGAAGTAGGATTGCCCAACCTTCCTTCTGAGAGTGGCTGGGGGATTTGAACCGCCAGCCTTCTGGTTAGCAGTCAAGTGCTTTAGCCACTATGCTACCAGAGCTCCTCCCTTTTCTTTAGGTTATACTTTTAATTAAATCTCTAATCCAGATAATCTCACAAAAGTCTTAATTAATCCTTTTATTTAGTCTATACGGAGAAATCCAAGGATATAAAAGTTTCTGCTCAAAAAGTTGGCACCCCTACAAATCAGGTTTTCCTTCCATAGAATCATACTTTTTGAAAGATGAAAAATTCTTCTATAATGAGTAAATAATTACTCCTCATTTCATCTACTTTCCAAAACTAAATGCACATTTTAGGTTTTGCTAAGGAAGAACTCTCTTTCATAAGCTTCTCTATTTAGGTTTTTAAATGGAACACTTGAGGAGAGGGTGAATGCTTTGCAGGGGAAGAAATGCTTCTCTCTCCCCATGTACTTCTCTGTTCTCCCTCTTTCTAGCTCCTCCATATCCTTGAAGGAAGGAAAGAACAGGGCCATGCATTATACTCTTCTTTTGTACTTCCTGCTTCCATTGCTTGGTGGAAAGTGGCAGTGGAACCAGGGATCCCTCGAGGTCAGGCCATCTTTCTTTGCCAGAACAAAGCATCAGTGCTACAGTTTTGAGCCATATGGCTGACAGCAGCTAGTGATCCATCAAAATTTGAGGTAGAGGTGTGTATTGGGGAGTGAGGGGTATCTTTATCTTTCTTAAGCCTTAAGAGTGAACCATGTGTTAACCCAACCCTACCAAGCTCTGAAAGGTAATAAAGATCACTTGGTTTCCCATTTGCTATCAGTCTTTCTGCATGCAGCTCCTGTGGGAATTTCAAAGGTTAAGAAATGATGGACAGAACAAGATTTGGGCATATGGAGGTTCTCTAGTCAAGTGCCATTACATGTAATTAAAAAAAAAAAAAAAAAAAAAAAATCACCTTTGGCTTTTATAGCTCATCTTAGCAGATCTGTCTTATTTTCTGGTGGTAAACATGTGTCAAGAGCTATGGACAAAAATATCAAAGCCATCATTTATACCTTTCAACTCTCAAGAGGGTATTGAGTAAGAGAAGAAGGTTTTGAAATCACTGTCTCCAAGGAAGACCAGCTTGACACTTCTAACCCTCCATTCTAAATAAGCAAAATGCCTGCTTCTCTGAAAACGGAGACATCGCTGGGTCAGTTTCAAAGGTTCATTGGTTACCCACCTGCCACAACAAACCAGTGAGAAGCATTGTTCCCAGTTTCTGGCAGGATAAAAATTGACCTCACATTCACCTTCCTCTGCATTTCTAAGTGAGAACTTCAACTACAACCTCTCCCTTCAGCTTCCTGGGAAGCTAAGGAGGTGTGGAATGTGCCCTTGATGGCCTGACATGATTCTGTCTTTTGGCCATTTGCTGAATTTGTGGAAGGAAAAAAATAAAAAAATGTAGCTTGTATGTTTCCAGACTAAGCTCTTACACTGGAACACAGCTAAGGAGGAAACAGAGGACCAGAATTTAACTGACCAAATTACACTTCCGTGCAATAACTTACAGTTATTCAAACCACTTCTGGGCTACTTTTGTGCATCCTTTTCTAAATATGTTTGTTCATCTGCAAGTACGGCTGATTCACATCATGTGAAACCCACAGGACTTGCTCCAGGCAGAGAAATGAGTGAATTAGAGACTGCTTCCATATGTTATTTCACCCTGAAATATTTAACCATCCTAGGTTTGGTTTAGTGTGTATCAAAAGCAGAGGAAACTTTCTGTAGTGCCATATTGTTTCTGTCTCAAACAATTAACCACTACCATGCCCAAATCCATGTAAGTGTTGTTTGAACTTCATCCACAAAATTTGTTATTAAAAAAAAAAATTCTAATTAGTAATGTTTAGCTCTAAAGAGCATGCAACATTTCAATTCCCTGCAGGGGGCTCTGAATTGTCCCAGGATTTATTTCAATTAAACCTACTTGACTCTTTCTGCTTCTCCTTTGGGGCCACCACTAGGGGAGGAGAGCCAGATGGCAGGAGCTCCCTCCACCAGACCAATCAGGATGTCCTCAGTTTTCTGCCCTCTTCAGCCACAGCTTGTTGCTAGCTTCTTCCCTACATGGATCATCAGCAGTTCTAGAACAGGCGAAGTGGGAGCCAAAGACCACCAGGAACTAACTTTACTTAGCACAGAGACTCTTCAGACCTCAGAGAGCAGTGCCTGAGGTGCCCAGATCCAAGCCCTGGCATGCTAGACTGAGGTTTCTGCTCAAAAATGCAGTAAATATATCAATAAATGGGTGGATGCTTTTCATATATACTCCAGTTTCTTCATTTATTAATTTACAAAAAAGGAAGGGAGGAGACATAATAATTTTCTTTTTTAATAAGGCTCATTAAATTTAAGGGAAAATGGTATTTGTTAACTTTATGATTATATTCAAATAGGATATTGGGCAAGGCCTTAGCTGGATTCCTCTATTTGCTTATTCCTTAATTCTTTTATGCGTTTATTCATCCATCAATTATTTAATAGGCTAGGAAGTGATGGTGGGACTGCAAAATGGTACAACCGTTGTGGAAAATGGTATGGCATTTCCTTAAAAAACTGAAAATAGAAATACCATTTGATCCAGCAATTCCATTACTCAGAATATATCCTAGAGATGTGAGAGACAGGACATGAACAGACATATGCACACCCATGTTCACTGCAACACAATTCACTATAGCAAAGAGATAGAAAAAAACTAAATTCCCATCAACAGATGAATGGATAACCAAAGTATGGTACATTCAACACAATGGAATACTATGCAATATTAAAGAATAATGAATACATGAATCAGCTCACAAATGAGGATGACTTTGGAGGACATTATGCTAAGTGAAACAAGTCAATCTCAAAAGGGCAAATACTGAATAAGCCCATTATTCTAAAAAGTCAGGGAAAGGTTTATTCAGGGAAGGAAATTCACTTTGTTGGTTACTGAGGGCAGTAGGGAAGGGAAGGGAAAATTTCAGACTAGTTGGGGGTAACGTTGATTTGGGCAAGGGAAGGGTTGGTATGGAAAGAGTCTGTGCCCAGCATGGTGACATTGGAGAAAGGAGAGAAACTAAAATGTGCACAGGAGATGCAACAGAGGCAAACAGTATCACATGCACAATATGCATTATCACTAGTACCATACACTAGGCTACAGACTAATGCCTAGACAAGTGAGAAGATCAGGTGGGGGCAGGCGAACAGAAATATACCCTAGAGCAAGGATAGATTTGGCTGAAGATAATCTTACATATGCATTTGTGCTACAAAATTAGCCACATATGTTACAGAAGCAACAGAAGACAGGGTTGGAGTAACTTTTCAGAGACAACCAGACACCTTGTGAGAGAGAATCACCGGGCCTTGGACTTGAGACCATAGTCTCGGATACCATCACACTCAATTGGCACAATGTAGTACATAAAAATCTTGTTCTACAACCTGCTTTGGTGAGTAGCGACTGGGGTCTTAAAAGCTTTTGAGTGGTCACCTAAGATGCACTATTGGTCTCAGCTCATCTGTAGCAAAGAAGAGTGAAGAAAATCAAAGTCATTTGGAAACAAATAGTCCAAAAATAAGATGGACTACGAGGACCTCAGCCTCCAACACCAAGACCAAAAGAACCAGATGGTGCCTGGCTACCAATGCCAACTGCTCAGAAAGGGATAACAACTGGGCATCATGGATAGAGTATGAGGAAGAATGTGGAACAAAAAATTCAAAACCACAGAAATGACCAGAATCACTGTTCAGATAGAGTCTGGTGGAACCCCCAAGACTATGGCCCTGGGTTACCCATCAGGCCTAGAAATGGACTCACTTACATGGATTGGCTCTCAGTCCAACAGCAGAAAGACCTTACATGCAGAACACATAACCCAGGGTGATGCACCCCCCTACTCTAGGGAGATGCACCCCTTAGATCAATCAGCCATGAGACATCAGAGGGACATCTAGCATTCACCTAGAGGGAAAGCTGGAGAGACAGGAGTGCATAGAAAGAGGGGCACAGGGAGGGGGTAGTCACAGGAAGCAGGGAGGAGGAGTTTTTATGTTTGGGGATGGTAACCATGCCATGAAATCAAATGTGCATGAACTGTTAAATGTAAAACAAATTTGGTTTATAAATTTGCACCCAAAGCACAATTTAAAAAAAGGAAGAGGGGGCGGAGGCTAGCAAGTGAGATCCTGCTGGAAATCTGTTGTCCTGCTTGAGTGTCAGGATCTATAATAAAGGTGTTGCCCCAGATCCTCAGGACAAGGCTGATCAGGGGGCAAAGAAGCCCTCCACTGACTCCTCCAGCAGCTTTCTGGTGGTAGGAAAAAATATGGGTAAACACCAACGTGAGACCCCTCTGAGGACTACAGGTGGTCCTCGATAGATCAAGCAGCATTACTTTCAGCTCCAACTCCTTAGTTAATGAGATTATCAATAAATAACTAAAACAACATTCTGGTAATGAAGACTGCTTAACTGCCTACTATGTTCAAGTTGGGAGCTTTGGTAGCATAGTGCCTAGGGCACTTGACTGCTAACCAGAAGGCTGGCAGTTCAAACCCACCAGCCAATCCTCGAAAGGAAGGTTGGGCAATCTGCTTCTGTAGTGATACTGTCTCAGAAACCCAAGGGGGGATTGCTATGAGTCAGGTCTGACTTGACAGCACATAACAACAACAATGTTTAAGTTAGTATGCTAGGTACCAAGAACTCAAAATAAATATACAGGATCTTATCTCTGTGGCCATAATACTAGATTGAACATCACCCAGCTTGATATAATACTGAATGCATGTAAATGCTGAATGCAACTATACAGCAATGACCCACTGCAAATGTCTTAAGACTTTACAGTTTACAAAACCCTTTTTAACTCAATCTAATGTGAGTCTCAAAATATTTTTGGTTTTAAATTGGACAAGTACTATTTCCATTTTATAGATTAGCAAACTGAAAATGAGACATCTAAGTCACTTGTCCAAGATCACACAACTGAACTCAGACTATAACTCAGTATTTCTGACATTTAGTTTAAGGCTCTTTTGATATATAATTGTGCCAATTATCAATTTTTGCCTCTTAGCTCCAAATTTTCCCTTTAATACCCTCTCTGCAACAATGGATGACATTCCTTTAAGCTAGTCATTGCAGTTAACACAATGTTAAGCTTTCTAAATAGAGGGTGCTGGAAGGACAATGCAGATTCCAGTAGCTTGCCCGTTGGCCAGAAGTGTAGGTGTGAGGGCATAAAGCAAACGGTTCTTGCCCCAGCCAAGAGCCCAGAGTGTGTAGTCCCTAAGCCCAGAGTGTGCAGTCCCTAAGCAACCTTGTAGCCATGGCCTATCTTGGTCATCACCTTCACATGGCCTTCCCAATGCAAGCATTGCACACTCTAGACCTCTCCACTAGAGCAGTGCCCCTAGCCCATCTTCAGTGCCCCTAGCCCACCCACTGTCTATGACTCACCTGCACCCCAATTCCCTCTCATGTTTGTCTCCTGCAACACTCCTGACATGGACACTGGGTGTTCTAGGCCTCCCACCAGAGTGGCATTCCTATGCATCTGGGCACATCTGCTCATTGGCTGTGGGTCATCTGCTTTCCAGAGAGTTTCTCCTTCTTGCCTACTGACCGTAGAACTGCTTTGGCCTGGGAAAACCAGCAAACTTCTCTTCTGTCCAGTGGGCTGAAGTTGTACTTTCTCTAACTGAGTATGAACCCCAGCCTTAGGAAGGTGGGGCTCCCTTTCAAATTCATTCTTCTTTGGGTACTCTCCCTCATGCTAGGGTACTCTTTAGAGTTTTCTTCCATCTTCTACTTATGATTTTATCATAGCTTAATTATTTTTATATTAAACTTCCTCTACTTAAATTACTGTGGTGTCTATCTCACATTGATATACTTCCCAACTGTTGGTGTGGACTCATAGATAAGGTAAAGGAAAGAGGTAAATTTTCTTATTGGCAGGGATCTTGTCATGTGTCATGATCTCTATAAGCACTTGTTAACTTTAATATCCATTCCCTGGAGCAGGATATCATGGTTGGTAAGGTGGAGGGTAAACAAAAAAGGGGAAGACCTTCAATGAGATGGATTGACACAGTGGCTCCAATGATGGGGTCAAGTACAGCAAGAAAAGTGAGGATGGTGCACGACAGTGCAGTGCTTTGTTCTGTTGTACATAGGGTCACTATGAGTTGAAGCTGACTGGATGGCCATTGGAGAGATACGAATCAAAACTACAGTGAGATACCATCTCACAGCAGCTAAAATGGCACTAATTTTTAAATGGGTAATAGATGTTGGTGAGGATGTGGGAAGATGGGAATCCTTATCCATTGCTGGTAGAAATAAAATGGTATGGCCACTATGGAAAACAATATGATGCTTCCTCAAAAAACTACAAATAGAACTACAATCCAGCAGATTGTATGAGACAGAATCAACATGACAACACCTAACAACAATTCATGTACATGGTTTTTAAAAATAAAGTAAGCTTAGAATTTAAAATAGAGACTAATGTTTAATGGCAGTTACCATGGAGAGGAGAAAAAGGAGGTGGGGAGCATACTCTAGATTGTAAATACTTGTTATTTTTGGTGACAGGGAAAGTGGCAGTGAATATGGGTGTGGTGAACATAGCATGACCAAAGTAAATGATGTCATTGAGAAATACTCATGAGCAAAGGATGCCTCTAATAAAGAATTTGACATATATAAGAGGACAACAGATCTAGTTAAGAATAAAAAATGGTCTAAGATCACAAAAGGATGGGTATAGGTACATGCATAATAAAAGTAGGTAGAGGTGTACACATATGTGAGAACATAAGCACTTATATGTATGTGTGAAAACAAATATGTGTAGGCACATATAGTCATTGAAGACACTACAACAAAAACTCCTCAGTAATAACCAGGCACTTTCTGAGATTGTTTTTCTAGGTTTAGAAGCTTAGGACCATAGTCTTATGGGAATTCAGTCAATTGGCATAATATAGCTCACAAAGTTCATGTTCTGCATCCTACTGGTGTAGTGTCTGGGGTCTTTAAAGCTTGCAAGAACAGCTTCTAGATAGAACTATTGGACTCTACTCATCTGAAGCAGTAGAGTAAACAGGTACCCAAACTCACAGCTAAGAAGCAAGTCTACAAGGCTGATAGACTACACGAGCCATGATTTCAACTGCCCTGAAATGAGAGGAAATAGATGGTTCCCAGCTATCACAACTAACCAATCTGTCAGGGGTCACAGTACATAATCCTAGCTGGAATGGGAGAAAAATGCAGAACAAAAATTCTTAAAAATGGCCAGACTAACTGACCCACTGTGACAAAAGGACTCCCTGAGACTATTGCCCTGAGATAACATTTAAACCTTAAACTGAAAGTATCCTCTGAATCACCTTTTAACAGAAAAGCAGAGTGACACAGAAAATAAAGGATATTGCCTATTAGATCAGTGCTCTGCTGTTCTGGTTACCTAGTGCCGCTTTGACAAGAATATACCACAAATGGGATGGCCTTAACAAACAGAAGTTTATTCTCTTACAGTTTGGGAGGCTAGAAGTCCAAGTTCAAAGTACCAGGGTCTAGGGGCTGTGTGAAAACCACTCAACCTTGGGGTCCAGCTGCCTCCTACTCCCAGCCCACTGGAGATAGAGGCATTTCTTCACTTATGCAGCTACTGGCTGCTAAAGCTAACAAGCCCAAGGTTGACAAATAAGGCACAGTTCCGATGTTAACAAACCACACGGCAGGCCATTAATTCAAGTCCATTTTAAGCCCCAAGGTCAGCAGAGCACGGCAGGCTGCTGAACAATGACACAGCTACATGCAGGGTCCAAGCGTGCCGTACACTAGAGATTTTCCACAAGGCTTCTCCTTATACACAGGAAGCAGACCACATCCCAAAGGCAGCTACTCAGCTCCTTGTGATAGATCCCACCATGGAGCTGATTGCCAGTCTCATCATGGGGAATAACTACCACCAGCTGCCCAGCCACTCAACCAAGCCCAGTCAAATTGACATACAAATTTAACTACCACATCTACT
>NW_006922241.1:395584-408330 GCF_000298275.1 Orycteropus afer afer
TCCCAGTGCAATACAACATCTGGTTTCTTAACTGCTGGTTCTATGAGTGAAATCCTTGACAACTTCAATCTTTTCTCCATTTATCATGATGTTGCTTGTTGGTCCAGATGTGAGAATTTTTGTTTTCTTTATGTTGAGATATAATCCACACTGAAGACTATAGTCTTTGATCTTCATCAGTAAGTGCAACAAGTCTTCTTCACCTTCAACAAGCAAGGTTGTTTCATCTGCACATTGCAAGTTGTTAACGAATGTTCCTCTGAACTTGATATTACAATCTTCTTCATATAGCCCAGCTTGTCAGATTATTTGCTCAGCATACAGACTGAATAAGTATGAAGAAATGATACAACCCTGACGCATACCCTTACTAATTTTAAATTATGTAGTATCCTTTTGTTCCATTTGAATGACAGCCTCCTGGTCTATGTTCAGGTTACTGAGCACAATTAAGTGTTCTGGAACCCATTCTTCTCAATGTTATCCATAATCTATTATGATCCACACAGCCAAATTTGCCTTTGCATAGTCAACAAAACACATACACTTATTTCTGATCTTCTTTGCTTTCAGCCAAGATCCATTTGATATCAGTAATGATGTCCCTCATTCCATGTCCTCTTCTGAATCCAGCTTGCATTTCTGGAAGTTCCCTGTCAATATACTGCTGCAACCATTTTTGAATTATCTTCAGCAAAATTTTACTTGTGTGTTATAATGATATTGTTCAATCATTTTCACCTTCTGTTGGATCACCTTTCTTTAGAATGGACACAAATATGGATCTCTTCCAGTTAGTTGGCCAGGTAGTAGTCTTCCAAATTTCTTGGCATAAATGAGTAAGCCTCCAGTTCTGCATCCATCTGTTGAAACCTCTCAATGGATTTTCTGTCAATTATTGAAGTCTTGTTTTTTGCCAGTTCCTTCAGCTTGAACTTCTTCCTTCAATACCATTGGTCCCTGATCATATGAAATAGTTGAACATAGACCAGTTCTTTTTGTATAGTGACTGTGTATTCCTTCCATCTTTTTTTTTGATGCTTACTGTATCATTCAATATTTTCCCCATAGGATCCTTCAATATTACAACTTGAGGCTTGAGTTTTTTCTTCAGTTCTTTCAGCTTGAGAAATGCCAATCATGTTCTTCCCTTTTGGTTTTCTAACTCCAACTCTTTGCATACTTCATTATAATACTTCACTTTGTCTTCTTAAGCTGCCCTTTGAAATCTTCTGTTCAACTCTTTTATCTCTTCATTTCTTCCATTTGCTTTCACTACTCCCCATTCAAGAGCAAGTTTCAGACTCTGTTCTCACATCCATTTTAGTCTCTTTCTCCTTTCCTGTCTTTTTAGTGACCCTTTGCTTTCTTCATGTATGATGTTCTTACTATAATCCCACAACTTGCCTTGTTTTCAGTCACTGGTGTTCAATGCATCAAATCTGTTCTTCAGATGGTATCTAAATTCTAAATGGGATACAATCAAGGTCATAGTTTGGCTGTCATGTACTTGTTTTAATTTTTTCAACTCCGTCTTGAACTTGCATATGAGCAATTGATGGTCTCTTCCACAGTCAGCTCTTGGCCTTGTTTTGACTAATGACATTGAGCTTCTCCATCACCTCTTTCCACAGATGTAGTCAATCTGATTCCTGTGTATTTCATCTGGTGAGGTCCACATTTACAGTCACCGTGTATGCTGTTGAAAAAAGGCGTTTGCATTGAATAAATAGTTGGTCTTGCAAAATTCTATCATGTGATCTCTGGTGCAATTTCTACTACCATGGCCATATTTTCCAACTACTAATGATTCTTCTTTGTTTCCAACTTTTGCATTCCAATCATCAATAAAGATCAATACATCTTGATTGCATGTTTTGTCAATTTCAGACCACAGATGTTGGTTAAAATAAATAAATAAATGAAAGTCTTCAGATTCTTCACCTTTTAGTGGTTGATGCAAAAATTTGACTAATAATATTAACTGGTCTTCCTTGTAGGTGTGTGATAGATATTATACTATCACTGACAGCATTATGCTTCAGGATAGATCTTGAAACATTCTTTTTGATGATGAATGTGATTCCATTCCTCTTCAGTTTGTCATTCCAAGCATAGTAGACCATAAAATTGTCTGATTCCGAATGACAATTACCAGACCACTTCAGCTCACTAATCCCTATGATATTGATCTTTATGTGTTCCATTTCATTTTTGACAACTTCCAATTTTCCTACATTCATACTTCTTACATTCCACATTCCAATTATTAATAGCTGTTTGCAGCTGTTTCTTCCCATTTTGAGTTGTGCCCCATCAGTAAATGAAAGCCCTGAAAGTTTTACTCCATCCATATCATTAAGGTCAAGTATGTTTTGAGGTAGTGTAGTGCCTAAGGCATTTTGACTGCTAACCAGAAGGCTGGTGGTTCAAACCCACCAGCCACTCCTCAGAGGGAATGTTGGGCAATCTACTGCCGTAGTGATATTGCCTCAGAAACAGAAGGAGGGGTCATTATGAGTCAGAGACTACTTGATGGCACATAACAACAACAATGCTTTGGGGAGGCAACTCTTCTTCAGTCATTTTGAGTGCCTTCCAACATGATGGGCTCATCTTCCAGCACTATATCAGACAATGTCTCAGGGCTATTCATAAAATTCTCCAGTAATGTATCAGACAGTGTTTCACTGCTATTTACCAGGTTTTCACTGGCTAATTTTTTCAGAAGTGGATGGTCCTGTCCTTCTTCCCAGTCTGTCTTCATGTGGACGCTCTGCTGAAACCTGTCCAGCATGGGTGATCTTGCTTGTATTTGAAATACTGGTGACATAGCCTCCAGCCTCACAGAAACATGCAAGCCACCACAGTATGAAAAACTGACAAATGAGTGGCTATTGTTGTTGGGTGCTGTTGAGTTAGTTCCAACTCAGTGAGCCTGTGTACAAAATGAAACACTACCCAGTTCTGCACCACCCTAACAATCCTTGCTATACTTAAGCACATCATTGCAGCCACTGTGTTAATCCATCTTGTTGAGGGTCTTCCCCTTTTTGCTGACCCTCCACTTTACCATGCATCATATCTTTCTCCAGGGAATAATCCCTTTTGGCAACATGAAGAAGAGACGAAATCTGGCCATTCTCACTCCCAAGAAGTATTCTGGCTGCATTTCTTCCAGGACAGATTTGTTCATTCTTCCGGCATTCAGTTGGTATTTTCAGTATTGTTTACAAAACCACAATTCAAAAGCAATCAAGTCTTCTTCAGTCTTCCTTATTCATTGTCCACCTTTCACATGCATATGAGGTGAGTGAAAATACCATGGCTTTGGTTAGTCTTCAAAGTGACACCTTTGCTCTTCAACACTTTAAAGAAGTCTTTTGCAGCAGATTTGCCCAGTGCAATATGATGTCTGATTTCTTGACTGCTGCTTCCAGGTGGAGAGGATAATTACATTAAATGGAACAATCAGAACACAGTGAGAACACTAACACAATATGAAAAATGTAACTGATGTCATTGATCAATTTGTGTGGATATTTTCAAAGGGAACCCAAATGTTGTATAAACTTTCACCAAAAACACAATAAAATATTATTTTTAAAAAAGTGCCAATGGACAGTGTTTTGTTCTGTTGTACATAGGGTCGCTATGAGTTGGAGCCAACTCAATGACACCTAACAACAACCACAACATAAAGTGGACAGTAACACCAGGGAGGTTTGCATTCTTTAGAACAATTGCCCATGTGACACTCAAAGAGCAGCTTTTGCCCAGGGAGGAAGCTTGGGAAGAAGGAAGGGATAGGAAAGAAAGACTGATGGGAACAGGAAAAACAGGGAGAAAGTGAGATGAATGCTATCATATTATGGGATTGCAATGTTATGAAATAAAATGTGTATGAATTGTTTAATTGAAAACCAACTTGCTCTGAAAATTTTCACCTAAATCACAATAAAAGGTTGAAAAAAAAAAAAAAGCCAATGGAGAAAAGCAAGGTAGTAGCAGCAGCATTGACCCCATCTAAGAGGTCAAATAACAGACATATAACAAATAGCAGAGGACAAGCTAAAGGAACATTTTGGAGGCAAGTAACAGAAACAGCAAGGAAAGACTTGGAAGGAACCAGGGAAATATTAAGTGGTCTAAATACTTTTGATGCTCAGAGAAGATAAGTAGCCCCTTATTGACTGAGCCTGGAGTAGAAAGCAGAACTCATGATCCTCAGTCTAAACCTTTGTCATAACATTGCATTGCTTCTCTGAAAGTGGTGGAAAGAGCTGGTGATGCATATCCTCTCAGGAAATGGGGAGAAATACCCCAAAACATGGGTATCCCTTATCTAGTAGTTTAAAAGATAATATGATGTTTTGTTTATTTTTGTTGTTGTTGTTGTTATGTGCCATTAAGTCGGACCGGACTCATAGCGACCCCTCCTTGGGTTTCTGAGGCAGTATCACTACGGAAGTAGATTGCCCCATCTTCCTTCTGAGGAGTGCCTGGTGGGTTTGAACTGCCAGCCTTCTGGTTAGCAGTCAAGTGCCTTAGGCACTACCCTACCAGAGCTCCCTCTGCCCCTACCAATCCTATTACCTTTGAAAATAATTAGGGTATGAATTTCAAGGTAATTAGTCACTTGTTTAACTAACCATCCCAGACTTTTCCAGCAAAGCAAAATGCTGTCTGTCTTGCACTTAAAGCATCACTGGTCTCTCTAAGGTGGCCTTACTCCCACAGGAAGCCTCTCCATCAGTCTTTTCCAATATTTGTAGTTTAACTATGCTAATGCCTTTCCTTTATCATGTTGGTTTATTTAGTGAGACATTTTGTTTTTTTCTGATCAGATGTTTCCAGGAAGCCAAGGCATGGAATCCTTTATTGAATGGAGCAAAGCCAACAGAGCCTGTTTTACATACTCCTCTGAAGTTCTCCCAAAGCATAGCTTCTAGCTTGAATCCTATGGGCACATGTAAGATTTTTTGTGTTAATTTTTCATCAACAGATGGGTCACATATGAGGAAAGTAGATGTATTAAAAGTAGTTTGAGCTAAGTCAGGCCATGTTTAGAATATCTTCATTGACTGCCATTGAGAAGGAGCCCATGCTGATTAATTGATGTGGGATATGCACCCACCTCTGGGTTGGAAAGCAAAAGAAACATGGTTCCAAAGAAAATTGGCCTGCCTGAGAGGATCCTGGGAGAGGCCAGATACTCTTCAAGGAGTTCCGTGCAGTAAGTGCTGTACTTTGCATGTCAGCCCTGGCTGAGGATGGGTCTCCTTGGGCATAGCAGGTGCATGGGAAATAAAATTTCCTTCATTAGGGAGTCGCTATAGTGAGGATGACTCTATTTACTTGTTGTTGTTAGGTGCCGTCAAGTTGTTTCTGACTGATAACGACCCCATGCACAGCAGAATGAAACACTGCCCGATCCCACGCCAGCTCCATGATCCCTGCTATACTTGAGCCCATCATCGCAGCCACCATGTCAATCCATCTCGTTGAAGGCCTTCCCCTCTTTTGTCAACCCTCCACCCTATCAAGCATGATCTCCTTCTCCAGGGAATTGTCCCTTCTGACAACATGATCAAAGTAGGTGAGATGTAGCCTGGCCATTCTCACTTCCAAGGAACATTTCGGGTGCACTTCCTCCAGGACAGATCTGTTAGTTCTTTTAGCAGTCCATGGTACTTTCAGCATTCTTCACCAGCACCACAACTCAAAAGCATCAACTCTTCTTCAGTCTTCCTTATTCATTGTCTAGCTCTCACATGCATACGAGGCTATTGGAAATATCATGGCTTGTGTCAGCCGCACCTTAGTCCTCAGGGAGACATCCTTGCTCCTCAGCACTTTAAACAGTTCCTTCGTGGTTGACTTTCCCAATGCTATACATCATCTAATGTCCTGACTGCTGCTTCCGTTGACATCGATTGTAGAACCAAGCAATGTGAATTCTTTGACAACCTCAATCTTTTCTCCATTGATTGTGATGCTGCTCATTGGTGCAGTTGTGAGGATTTTTGTTTTCTTTATATTGAGACATAATCCATACTGCAGACTGTATTCTTCAACCTTCATCAGTAAGTGCCTCAAGTCATCCATAGTATCAGCAAGCAAAGTTGTAGCATCTGCGTATCTCAGGTTGTTAATGATTCTTCCTCCAATCCTGATGCCACGTTTTTCTTCATATAGTCCAGCTTCATATAGTCAAGCTATTTACTTGGACCAATGAAATCAGTAAGGAAGAACACTACCAGGATTTCAAAAAGGCTGTGTATTTCATATCCCAGGCTTTTTCTGAGAGCTAGTACTGAGGTACTTCCTGGTCCCATGGTTTTCCTCAAAGCCACTGATTTATTTTTTTATTATATATATATATCTTTCCTCTACAAACTTTCTCAGTTCTTACATACATAATGTTCTAGAAAGTTGAAGTTTCCTCTGGGAATGCACCCTCTTTTTACTTTTGTCTTATTCATTCATTCAAGAGATACTGTGCTAAAAAAAATAAAATAAAAAAATACTGCCCATCAAATCAGTTCTGACTCATAGCAACTTCATAGGACAGAGTAGAACTGCCCCATAAGTTTTCCAAGGCTGTAAATCTTTATAGAAACAGACCACCACATCTTTCTCCAGCAGAACAGCTGGTGGGCTCAAACAGCCCCAATCAAGTAGAAGCCAAACACTTTACCATGGTGCCCCAGGGTTCCTGGCATGGTGCCAGGTTCTAGAACTACAGCAGCCCTTCACAGGATTTTGTTGGGCAAGACCTTGTCACTCTATCACAATACCTAGTAAGGCATTCTGTAAGCAGAAGTTCAGAACAGTGGATCTCTAAACTTGTGATGCCATTGAGTTTGAGAGGAAGACAGTTACAGGGCTCTGGTCCAGAGTTGGCTAGAGTTCAGGCATTTGAATGGCAAAGCTTGCTCCATTGCAATTAGTTGTCCTAGATGTTGAGATTCAGTTGTCTGTCTGAAAACTAAATATAAAAAAACCTAGGTTTTATTTTTAGTCAATTTTGTTGATATTTAATTTTAATTTTAATTATACAGTTCAGTAAGTTTTGACAAATGGTATGCATGTGTTCATGTAGCTACTACTACAGTCAAGATATAGAACATTTTCACCATCTTAAGAGATGCCAACTGGTCCTTTGCAATCATTCTCTTCCACTCCTGATGCCAGGCAACCACTCTTTGCTTTCTGTCATTTTTTATGAATATTGCCTGTCCTAGAATTTCATGTAAATGAAAATCATACAGTATGTACTCTTTTTGTCTTTTTTGTTCAGCATATATTTGAGATTTATCTATGCTATCGTGTGTATCCAAAGTTCTTCTGTTTTTTATTTATTTATATCCACTGTATGGATATGCCACAAGATCTTCATCTGTTGATGGGCAAATGGATTATTTCCAATTTGACGCTATTTTTAATAAAGCTGCTTTTAAGGTTTTTGTGAGAGCACATGTTTTTGTTTCCCTCATGGAAATGCTTAAGAGTTCAATTAATGAGTGGCATAATAAATGTATGTTAAATTCATCATAAGCTGCCAAACTATGCTCCAAAATAGTTATACCATGTTACATTCTCACCACCCATCTAAGAGATTTCTTATTGCCCCACATTCTCACCAACATTTGGTATTGTCAGTCTTTCTAGATGAAGGCTTTGTAGTAGATGTTAGATGTGCAATGGTTTTAATTTGGATTACCAAAATGACTACTGATAATGAGCAATTTTTCATGAGTTTATTGGAGTGGGATTAGTTGATTGCATGGTAAGTGTAGTTTAACTTTACAAGAAACTACTAAATTGTGTTCCAAAGTAACTACCATTTTTGTTTCCTAACAGCAGTGAATGAGAGTTCTTGTTGCTGTACATCCTTGTCAGAATTTGGCATGATCACCTTTTTTAAAATTTTTTATTTTATCAATTCTAAGGAGCTCTGGTAGTGTAGTGCCTAAGGCATTTGACTTCTAAGCAGAAGGCTGGCAGTTCAAACCCACCAGCCATTCCTCAGAAGGAAGGTTGAACAATCTACTTCCATAGTGATATCACCTCGGAAACCCAAGGAGGGGTCTCTGTGAGTCAGATCTGACTCGATGGCACATAACAACAACAACAACAATAGGTATACAGTGATGGGTTTAATTTGTATTTCCCTGATGAAAAATGACCATTCTTCTATCAGTTTTTCATACTGTGGTGACTTGCACATTGCTGTGATGCTAGAAGCTATGCCACTGGTATTTCAAAAACAAGCAAGGTCACCCACAGTGGACAGGTTTCAGCAGAGCTTATAGACTAAGACAGACTGGAAAGAAGGACCTGGTGATCTACTTATTACAAAAACTGGCCAGTGGAAACTTTATAATAGGAACAGAACATTGTCTGATATAGTACCTCAGGTCTGAAGGCACTCAAAATACAACTAGGGAATAGCTGCTTCCTTAAAGTAGAGTAAATACTAATGAAGTGAATGGAGTAAAACTTTGGGGAGTTCCATTTGCTGACATGGCATGACTAAAATTGAGAAAAATAGCTGAAAATATCTATTAATAATGGAAGCTCTGGTAGCATAGTGCCTAAGGCACTTGGCTGCTAACCAGAAGGCTGGTGGTTCAAACCCACCAGCCATTCCTCGGAAGGAAGATGGGGCAATCTACTTCTGTAGTGATACTGCCTCAGAAACTCAAGGAGGAGTTGCTATGAGTCAGGTCCAACTTGACAGCACATAACAACAACAACAACAACATCTATTAATAATTGGCAGTGGAATGTATGTAGTATGAATCAAGGAAAAGTGGAAGTTATCAAAAATTAAGTAGAACACTTGAGGATATTGATCCTAGGCATTAGTGAGTTGAAATAGACTAGTATTCACTATTTTGAATCAGATGATCATATAATCTCCTATGCCAGGAATGACAAACTGAAGAGGAATGATGTCACATTCATCATCAAAAAGAATACTTCAAGATTTATCCTGAAGTACGATGCTATCAGTGATTGGTAATATCCATATGCCTATGAGGAAGACCAGGTAATACGACTATTATTCAAATTTACACACCATTTATTTGAAAAGAATAAGGGAGATGGCATGATTTAAAATTAGGAAGGGTATGTGTCAGAGTTGTATCTTTTCATCATACTTATTCAATTTGTATGCTGAGCAAATAATCTGAGAAGTGGACTATATGAAGACGAACATGTCACCAGGATTGGAGAAAGACTCATTAACAACCTGCATATGCAGATGACAAACTCTTGCTTGCTGAAAGTGAAGAGGACTTGAAGCACTTGCGGATGAAGATCAAAGATTACAGTCTTCAGTATAGAATACATCTCAACATGAAAAGAACAAAAATCCTCACAACTTGATGAATAAATATTATCATGATAAATGGGGAAAAGATTAAAATTGTCAAATATATCATTTTACTGGGATCCACAATCAACACTTATATAAGCTGCAGTGAAGAAATCAAACAATGTAACGCATTGGAAAAACCTTCTGCAAAAGATCTCTTTAAAGTGTTAAAAAGCAAAGATGTCAGGCTGAAGACTAAAGTGCTCCTGAGACAAGCTATGGTATTTTCAATCACCTCATATGCTTGTGAAAACTGGACAGTGAATAAGGAAGACTACAGAAGAATTCATGCCTTTGAATTATCCTGTTGGTGAAGAACATTGAATATATCATGGACTGCTGGAAGAAGAAACAAATCTATCTTTAAAAAATATAGCCAGAATGCTTATTAGAAGCAAGAATGGTGAATGTTTGTCTCTCATACTTTGCACATGTTATCAGGAGGAGGACATCATTATTGGTAGAAGGTCAACAAAAAAGAGGAAGACCCTCAATGAGATGCATGGCTGCAACAACAGACACAAACATAACAATGATTGTGAGAATGGGGCAGGACCAGGCAGTGTTTTGTTCTGTTGTACATCAGGTCACGATGAGTTGAAACCAACTGGATGGCACCTAACAACTTAACAACAACAGTGAAAAAGGAGGTAGGTCATTTTTTTGTGTGCTTATTTACTATACTCTGGCCAAGCACCCAGATGCAGGAGGTGCAAGAGGAGCTGGGGCTGAGACAGAGCCATGGGAACCCAGGTAAGGGTGGGCAGACAGGCCAGGCACGCAGATGTGGGAGGTGAGGGAGGAGCCAGGGCTGAGACAGAACTGCAGGAACACAGGTAAGGGAAGGGTAGAGAGTTTTTGAACAGCTAAGGAAAACAAACTTGTCTGTCAGTTTGTCATACTGTGGTTGCTTGTGTGTTGCTGTGAGGCTTGAGGCTGTGCCACCAGTGTCTCAAATGCCAGCAGGATTGCACATGGTGCACAGGTTTCAATGCAGCTTAGACTGAAAAAGACTAGGAAGAAGGAAGAGGCCATCCATGTCTCAAAAAACTGGCCAGGGGAAACCTTATGAATAGTAGAGAAAGACTGTCTGATACATTACTGGGAAAGTTTATGAATAGCCCTGAAACATTGTCCAATATAGTGCAGAAAGACCAGTCACTGAGGTCAGAAGACACTCAAAATACTACTGGGAAAGAGCTGCATCATCAGAGTAGAATCAACCTTAGTGATGTGGCATGACTCAGATTGAGGAGAAATAGCTGCAAACATCCATGAATAATTGGAATATGGAATGTACGAAGTATGAATCTAGGAAAATTGAAAGTTGTCCAAAATTAAATGGAATGCATAAAGATTGATATCCTAGACATTACTGAGCTGAAATGGACTGGTTTTTTGCCATTTTTAACCAGACAACCATATAATCTACTACGCTAGGAATGACAATTTGAAGAGGAATTACTAACCCAACAACAAAGGATGTTTCAAGATCTGTCCTGAAGTACAATGCTGTCAGTGACAGGATAATATCCATACACCTACAAAGAAGACTAGTTAATACTACTATTATTCAAATTTATGCCCCAACCACCAAAGCCAAAAATGAAAAAATTGAAGATTTTTATCAACTTCTGCAGTCTGAAATTGACTGAATGTGCAATCAAGATGTGTTAATTATCACTGGTGACTGGAATGCAAAAGTTGGAAACAAAGAAGAATCACCAGTTGGAAAATTTGGCCTTGGTGACAGAAATAATGCTGGAGATTGCATGATAGAATCTTGTAAGACCAACGACTTATTCATTGCAAATACCTTTTTTCAACAAAACAAATAGTGGCTATATGTGAACTTCACCAGATGGCATACACAGGAATCAGATTGACTACATCTGTGGCAAGAGGTGATGGAAAAGCTTTAGCCAAAACAAGGCCAGGAGCTGACTGTGGAGCCAACCATCAACTGGTTATACAGAAGTTCAACTTGAAGTTGAAAACAATTAAAACAAGTCCACAAGAGCCCAAATATGACCTTGAATATATCCCTCCTGAATTTAGAGATTGCCTAAAGAACAGATTTGATGCCTTAAGCACCAATGACTGAAAACTAGAAGAATTGTGGGATGACATCAAGAACATCATCCATGTAGAAAGCAAAAGGTCATTTAAAAGACAAGAAAAGAAGAAAAGGCCAAAATAGATGGCAGAAAAGATTCTGAAACTTACCCTTGAGTAGAGAGTAGCTAAAGCAAATGGAAGAAATGACAAGATAAAAGAGCTGAACAGAAGATTTCAAAAAGCAGCTCAAGCAGAAAAAGCCAATTACTATAATCAAATGTGCAAAGACCTGCAGTTACAAAACAAAAAGGGAAGAATAAGTTCAGCATTTCTCAAGCTGAAAGAACCGAGGACAAATTTTTTTTTTTTTCCTTTATTTTTCTAATTGTGATTTGGGTGAAGATTTACAGAGAAAATTCACTTTCCATACAGCAGTTCACATACACTTTGTTTCACAACATTGACCACGGTTTACCACAATGCAACAGCTCCCCTCCCACTTCCTCCCCATAGTTACCTCTTTCCAGTGTCCATCCCTCCATGCACTCCTTCCCCCTGAGTTGTCTCTCTGTGCACAAGCAGCCCTTCTTTCTCCCATGATTGTTCTCTCCAAGGAGTGTATCTACCTGAGGTAAATGTTCACCTCACATGCCTGTCTTTTGTTTGGCTGGAAACCACAGGTGTGGGTTCAATTCCAGACCTGAAGAGCAACTAGGGGCCATAGTCTCAGTGGTTCCACCAGGCTCCATCGGACCAGCAAACTTGGTCCCCCACCCCTTTTATTTTTCTCCAAATGATGCTGAGTTTTGTTCCATATTGTTCTCCCTCTCTTTCAAGGATCTCCTAGATAGGTCCCCTTCGACATGGATGACAGTGGTAGCCGGGCACCATCTAGTTCTTCTGGTCTCCTAGTCGTATAGGCTGCAGATTGGAGGGTGTACCAGTTGCTAGGACTAACTATTTCCATGAATTTTGGTTTTCTTCATTCATCTTTGCTCTAGATGAGGAGAGATCCTCTGTTGCATCTAGATGGCAGCTTGCTAGCTTTTAAGATCCCAGTCTCTACTTGCCTAAGTAGGAGGTGGAACAGTGTTTTGTATAGTATGTTATGCTAATTGAGCTTGATGTCCCCTGCAACTATGGTCCCAAGCCCACAGGTTCAACTATTTGGTCCCTCTGGGTAGCTGGCTGTGACCAAGCTGTGACCACAACCTTGCCCCTTGTCAGCTCTACTATACACCTGGGAATTCTGATCATTCACATAAACTTATAGGACCATTGTCTGCCAACCCTATATATG
>NW_006922241.1:408580-409366 GCF_000298275.1 Orycteropus afer afer
GCCAACCCTATATATGTTCTTGGATACACTCCCCATTTCATAGACTTACCTAATAGTTCAGCCTGTCCACCCATCTATCCACCCATATACCCATGCTACCCTTCACTGAAAACACAGTACTCTGTGTGCAAAAGGCTTCATCGTTGTTGTTTGTACCTCCCATGTACCTCTCTATGTCTATCTCTTCTTCAGTGCCGCCATATTGGTCACTCACATTTGGTACATTACCCTTCTCTTCACCCAAATCAATACATATCTCTATCTAACAGTGTTCCCTACCCTCCACTCCCACCCCTGGTAACCAACAAAGAAAATTTCCTTCTATAGACAAACCTTTCCTTAACTTTTACAATAATGGATTAATACAATATTTGTCCTTTTGTGATTGACTTATTTCACCCAGGATAATGTCCTCCAAGTTCATACAAGTTATGCGGTGTTTTGCAGATTCTACATTATTCTTTAGCCTGGCATAGTATTCCATTGTGTGTGTACCGTAGTTTGTTTATCCATTCCTCAGTTGATGGACACCTAGGTTGTTTCCATCTTTTGGCTATTGTAAATAGTGCTGCGATGAACAGTCCATTCTGTCTTGCAACTCTTTTAACTTCCTCACCATTTAGAAGTTTTGTAACTACACAGTCTTTTCCCTCATTTTGTTTGTAGTTGTCCTCACTTGCCGATTGATGTCTCTGGTTCCCTGCTTATAATCTTGTAAACCCATTTTACTTTGGATATGTCCATAGCTGTGGTTTCTGGGTTATGTCATCTTGTGTATTAATGGTC
>NW_006922241.1:410209-414492 GCF_000298275.1 Orycteropus afer afer
TTCCTCAGGGATGTGTTCTGGGTCTGTATCCTGCTCCCTTGTTTCTACCACTTTATCCTGCTTCTTTGTGTGGACTGTGATGGTCTGTTGTCTCTGAGTCATCGTAGTGTTGTTGTATTTAGATCTCTGTTAGCTGTGAAGAGCAGCCAAGGGTGATTCAGGCTCTTCTTGGTGGATTTTTATCATTGGCTCATTGGTGGAGAAGGAGGATGTGGCTCTCACTCAGTAAGTGAAGTTGCAGGAGGTTTGGGTGTAGTTGTGTCTTATGGGGACTGTTGTTGTCTCCCACTCGGGTGGACAAAAATTACAATTGAATAGCTGTCAAAAAACTAAAAGCATGTGGACAAAAAACACACCATGTAATCATGCAGGAACAGTAAACAAAAAAAAAGAAAAAAGGGAAAAAGAAGAAGAAAAAAACAAGAAAACCTGCAGTATCTGGAGATAGGGCACTAAGAGAAAAAAGGTTGAGAAGGCAAACGATGAAGAAAAAAAATGGGAAAAATGCAAAAAGAAAAACAAGGAATGGGGTTAACCATGAGAAAAAAGGGGGAAGAAATTAAATTAAATGAAAACAATCAACCAGAAACAGGGAAAAGAGAAAAAGCTGAAAACTAAGACCTGGGAGGGGAAGAATAAGAATAATACTAAAAAGGACAAAAGTATTAATAATGATAGTTGTTTTTAAACAGACATATACCAGCAAACCAACCAATCACCAGAGAAAAGAAAGTGAAAAAGAAAAACTAACTAAAAAAATAAAAATAAAAAAAGAGGAAAAAAAAAGCAGTGGAGGACTGGGCAGGGCACCCAGGCTCCATCTGAGCACACCAACTGTGATGGAGTTCCTGTGTGCCCAGAAGGTAGGTGGGAGTGGTGGATGGCCACACCTCCATTTACCAAGCGAGTGTGGGGTATAAGAGTAACAAGAAGAATGGCGCACCTTTTCAGTCTTGCATCTCCATTGTGTCCTTGGGGTTGCTGGAAAGCAGAACCTCCTCTCAAGCCCCGGAATCTCAGAGAGCACTGTCTCTTTAAATATCCAAAATGATCAAGCACTTGTAACATTCAAAATGGCGGCTCCCTCCAGACAGCAAAAGTCCACACCTCAGCCTGCCTTTCTATTCACCTTCGCTGTTTATTCCCCAGCCACCAGAGCAGTCCTCATGCAGTCCCTGGCTAGCAGGGCTGATTATTAGGTTAATTCTTAGGTCCTACTGCCACTCGGCACTCTCAAAACTATCTGTGCCATGCCATCAGGATTGTTCAGGATCGCTGCCAGACCACAGCTCCATCTGTCTCCTTTTTTGGTATTTTCATGCAAATTCTTCTGCTAGTTGGGGTTTAGTCCACTTCTATATCCTTTCCTTCAAGGCTCATGGGTCTAGGATTATCTTCTGTGTCTGTGTTAATTGGTTTCCCTTTTCTTTGTTGAAGAGGGTCTGTGCAGTCTTTCTGCGTAGTCTGCCATCTTACCCTCTGTCCCCTGAGGACAAAATTTAAGGCTTGATTTTCAATATTGAAAGATTCTATGGGCAAAATATTAAATGATGCAGGAAGCATAAAAAAAAAAGATGAAAGGAATACACAAACTCACTGTACCAAAAAGACCTGGTCAATCTTCATCCATTTTAGGGAATAACATATGATCAAGAATGAATGGTATTAGAGATTTCTGGTAAGATGGAAGAATAGGCAGACAAGCAACACAGACCCTCTTCAACAAAGAAAAGAAAAACCAATTGCAGAGATGCAGAAGATAATTCTGGAGCCCTGAGCTTTGAAGGGAACCATACAGAAGTAGATTAAGCACCAGCCAGTGGAAAAACCTGAACAAGAATAGTGAGTACAGAGATGGTGGGAGCTGCAACTGTCAGCTACTCTGATGGGACCAACAGCCTGAATATTTCCAAGTGGTGTCGGGACCTGAGAACTGACCTAAAGATCAGGCTTGGTCACCAAGGGCAGCAGGGACAACTGCACTGGTGGCCTATGACTAGGAAGGACAGCAGAAAGGAGGGAGATAACCTGAGCTGTTGACTTTCTGCTGTCTGGAGGGCACAGCCATTTTGATTGTTTACACATGGCATCCATTTTGCATATTGAAAGTGACCGAAGGCAAAACCATTTTGAATGTTTACAAGCAGCGGATATTGAAAGTGACTGAGGGCACAGCCATTTTGAATGTTTAAAAGTAGTGACCATTTTGGATATTTAAAGTGACCAAGGGTGCAGACGTTTTGAATCTTTACAAGTGGCAACCATTTTGGATTTTAAAGTGATACCATTCTCATTCGAATTCCAGCCTAAGAATAGGCTCTGTTTGCCAAGGTCAGCAGGGACATATGAGAGGCTGACAGCAGGAAAGGAGACAAGTGGTGAGTGTATAAGTGCTGTCAACTAGTGAATAGAGGAGCACAGCACAGTACCCTGCTTACACAGACAACATACAAACAAAACAAAGTAAACGAAAATTGTGGGCAAGTCACTCCAACATACAGTCACCAACTAAATATAAACATAAAAACATCACAATGCCTTGGAGACAACAGAGCATAACAGTCCACACAAAGAAGCAAGATAAAGCAGGAGAAACAATGGACCAAGATAAAGACACAAAACACATCCCTGAGGAAGACGCAGCATTGGAACTCCCTGATAAGGAATTCAAAAGAATTATATTTATGTATCCTAATGAATTGAGAGACAAATCAAGGAAAACACTGATAAAATTGAGGAAAGTACAGAAAACCCGAGAACAATTTTGAAAGACAATACCAGAGTTCTGGTAAGATGGTGGACTAGGCAGAAAGACTGCACTGATCCTCTTCAACAAAGAAAATGGAAACCAACTAACACAGACACAGAAGATAATCCTGGACCCATGAGCCTTGAAGGAAAGGGTATACAAGTTGGCTAAACCCCAACTAGCAGAAGAATTTTCATGAAAATACCAAAAAAGGAGACATACGGAGCTGTAGTCTAGCAGCAATCCAGAGCAAGCCTGACGGCACAGCACAGACAGCTTGGAGAGTGCCAAGTGGTGGTAGGACCTAAGAATTAACCTAAAAATCAGTCCTGCTAGCCAGGGACTGCACAGAGGACTGTTCTGGTGGCTGGGGTATAAATGGAGAAGACAAAGAGAAAGGCGGGCTGAGCTGTGAACTTTTGCCTGTCCAGAGGATGCTGCCATTTTGAATGTTTACAAGCAGCTTGACCATTTTGGATATTTAAAGAGACAGCGCTCTCCCAGATTCCAGGGGCTTGAGAATAGGTGCTGCTTGCCAGCAACCTCAAGGACACTCCAGACCTGCATAACTGAAACGGTGCGACATTCTTTTTGTTACTCATACCCCACACCGGCTTGGTGAATGGAGGTGTGGCCATCCCCCACTCCCACCCTTCTGGGCCCACAGGAACTCCATCCCAGTTTGTGTGTTCAGATGGAGCCTGGGTGCCCTGCTCTGTCCTCCACTGATTTTTTTCTCTATTTATTTATTTATTTTCTCTTTCACTTTCTTTTTTCTGGTGTTTAGTTTGCTTGTATTTGTCTGTTTTAAAATGAATACTATTATTAATGCTTTTGTCCTTTTCACTATTCTTAATATTCCCCTCCCAGGTCCTAGTTTTCAGCTTTTTTTCTTTTCTCTGTTCCTCATGGGGAAAAAAAAAAAATTAGTTTAATTTTTCCCCCTTTTTCTCATGGTGAACCCCATTCCTGATTTTCTTTTTGCATTTCTCCCATTTTTTCTTCATTGTTCGCCTTCTCTACCTTTTTCCTCTTAGTGACGTATACCCAAATATTGCAGGTTTTCTTCATTTTTTCTTCTTCTTTGTTCCTTTTTTTGTTTACTGTTCCTGTGTGATTACATGGTGTGTTTTATGTCCATGTGCTTTTAGTTTTTGGATGGTTATTCAATTGTAATTTTTGTCTAACTGAATGGGAGACAGCATCAGTCCCCATAAGACACAACTACACCCACACCTCTCGCAACTTCACTTACTGAGCGAGAGCCACGACTTCCTTCTCCACCAGTGGGCCAATGATAAAAACCACCAAGAAGAGCCTGAATCACCCTTGGATGCTCTTCACAAACAGTTAACAGAGATCTAAATACAACAATACCACGATGTCTTGTAGACAACAGATCATCATAGTCCACACAAAGAAGAAGGATAAAGTGGTAAAAACAAGAGAGCAGGATACAGATCCAGAACACATCCCTGAGGAAGAAGCAGCATTGGAACTCTCTGATAAGGAATTCAAAAGAATGATATTTAGC
>NW_006922241.1:415349-416077 GCF_000298275.1 Orycteropus afer afer
CAAATAACAACTGACCATTAATACACAAGATGACATAACCCAGAAACCACAGCTATGGACATATCCAAAGTAAAATGGGTTTACAAGATCATAAGCAGGGAACCAGAGACATCAATCGGCAAGTGAGGACAACTACAAACAAAAGGAGGGAAAAGGCGGAGTAGTTACAGAACTTCTAAATGATGAGGAAGTTAAGAGAGTTGCAAGATAGAATGGACTGTTCTTAACTCGGGGAGAAAATTATAAATCATAGGGTAACCTCAAAAAAAAATGATAAACCTTCACATCACAATAAAAAAAAGGACAAGCACAAATACTCATCATGTACTAAAACAACAGCAACAAAGGAAATGATAACACAATTCATAAACATAATGAGCTCAGCACAGAAAATAATATAGGACAAAGAAATCAGGGACACCATGAAAAATCAAATAACAAAATGACAGCAACCAATTCCTACTTGTCAATAATTACACTGAATGTTAATGGATTAAATGCACCACTCAAGACACAGAGAGTTGCAGATTGGATAAGAAAACAAAACCCTTCAATATGCTGCCTATAAGAGACACACCTTAGAGATAAAGACAAAAATAGACTAAAAATCAAAGGTTAGAAAAAGATGTATTAAGCAAATGACAACTGTAAGAGCAGGAGTGGCAATATTAATTTCTAATCAAATTGACTTGAAGACAAAAACCACCATACAGGAAAAAGAAGGACAT
>NW_006922241.1:417210-427434 GCF_000298275.1 Orycteropus afer afer
ACCAGACAAGGATGCCCGCTATCACCACTTCTATTCAACATTGTACTGGAAGTCCTAGCCAGGGCCATAAGGCAAGAAAGGGAAATCAAAGGCATCTAAATTGGTAAAGAAGAAATCAAACTATCCCTATTTGCTGATGATATGATCCTATACCTAGAAAGACCAAGAGATACAGTCAAAAATCTACTGGAACTAGAGAGATTTAGCATCATGGGAGGATATAAGATCAACATCCAAAAATCAGTTGGATTCCTCTACACCAACAGAGAAATTGCTGAAAAAGAAATAAAGAAATCAATACCATTTACAATAGCTAATAATAATAAAAAAATACTTGGGAATAAATCTTACCAGAGACACCTCAGGTAGATACACTCCTTGGAGAGAACAATCATGGGAGAAAGAAGGGCTTCTTATGCACAGGGAGAGAGTTAAGGGGGGAAGGAGTGCATAGAGGGATGGACACAGGGAAGAGGTAACTATGGGGAGGAAGTGGGAGGGGAACTTTTGCATTGTGGTAAATTGTGGTCAATGTCATGAGACAAAGTGTACGTGAACTGCTCTACGGAAATTTGCTCTTTAAATTTTCACCCAAATCACTATAAAAGAAGAAAGAAAGAAAGAAAGACAATACTAGAACAAAATGAAAAATTAGAAATGATACAAAATCTACACACAGAAATCCAAAATGTAATACTGAATTTTCAGAAATAGATGACATTGAATGGGCAAAGGAGCAGAACTGAATCAATGGAAGACAGAATTAGGGAGATTGAAGGCATACATGTGAACACTTCTTTGGAAAGGGATAAGTCAGAAAAAAGATCAAAACAAAATGAAGAAAGCCTGAGGTCCATGTGGGATACCATCAAAAGGAATAACTGACGTGTAATCAGAATTCTAGAACAGGAAGAGACAAATAAAACCACAGAGAAAACTGTCGAAGATTTGTTGGAAAAGAATTTTCCTGGTATGATGAAAGATGAGAATATATCCACTCAGGAAGTCCAATGAACCCCAAACAGGATAGACCTGAAGAGAAAATCACCAAAACATAACATCATCAAACTCATGAAATCCAAAGACAAAGACAGAATCATGAGAGCAGCATGGGAAAAACGAAAATTACCTAGAAGGGGCAACCAATAAGACTAAGCTTGGATTTCTCAGCAGAAACCAGGGAGGTGAGAAGACAATGGGAATGTATATATAAAACACTGAGAGAAAAATTTCCAACCAAAAATTAAGTACCCAGGAAAATTGTCCCTCAAATATGATGGTGAAATTAGGACATTTTCAGATAAGCAGAGATTAAGGGAATTTGTTAAAACCAGACCAACCATACAAGAGATGCTAAAGGGAGCCCTTTGGACAGAGAAGCAACAACAGCCAACAACAACTGATCATTAACATATATGATGATATAACCCAGAAACCAACCCAGCTATAGAAGTACCCAAAATAAATAAGCCTACAAGATTGTAAACAGGGAACCAGAGACATCAATTGAGAAATGAAGACAACTACAAACTAAAAAGAGGGAAAAAAATTCTGCTGTTACAGAACTTCTAGATGGTAGGGAATTCAAGACAACTACAAGATAGTACGAACTGTTCTAAACTTGGGAAAAAAACTATAAATCACAGGGTAACCTCAAAGAAAAATGATAAACCTTCACATCAAAATAAAAAAGAGGACTACCACAAATATTTAGCAAATATTAAAACAACAGCAATGAAAGAAGTGATAAAAACGATTCATAAACAAAATGAGCTCAACATAGAAGATTATATGGAACAAAGAAATTGACACCATGAAAAAGCACATAACAAAAATGACAGCAACAAATTCATATTTGCTGATAATTACATATCTGGCAAGGCACTTATCTCTAGGATTTACAGAAAACTCCAATGCCTCAAGACCAAAGAAATTAACAATCCAATTGAAAAATGGGCAAGAGACATGAGTAGACATTTCACCAAGGAGTATATTCATGTGACCAGCTAATACATGAAGAGATGCTCAAAATCACTGGCCATCAGAGAGATGCAAATGAAAACAACAATGAGATACTGTCTCACCCCAGCACTGATGGCAATGTTCAACGAGACAGAAGATAAATGCTGGCGGAGATGTGGAGAGATTGGGACTCTCATACACTGCTGGTGGGACTGTGAAGTGTTACAAACACTGCGGAAAGTAATATGGCAATTCCTTAGAAAGCTGGAATTGGACATACTATTTGACCCAGCAATCCCATTACTAGGTATATATCCTAGAGAGGTGAGAACCAGGACAGTAACAGATATATGCACACTCATGTTCATCACAGCACTATTTACAGTAGCAAAAAGATGGAAACAACCGATGGGCCCATCAGCAGAAGAGTGGATGACCAAACTATGGTACATACACATAATGGAATGCTGTGCAGCACTAAAGAATAACATAGAGTCTGAAAAACACCTCATAATATGGATGAACTTGGAGGACATTATGCTGAGTGAAATAAGTCAATCACTAGTAGGAAAAAAACTGTATTAGTTTGTTGTTGTGGAGGGTCAAGGAAAGGTTTATATATGGAGGGAAACTTTCTTTGGTTGATTGCCAGGGGGGAAGAGAGAGAACACTGAAAAAAGAAGAAGAAGAAATGCATTTACCCATGTCACTATAGTTTTGTGTATTTCATTGTACAAAAATTATATTTCAATAAAATGCATTTTTTTAAAAAAAGGATTAATGGTAATGAAGGAAGAAGTCGAAGCTGCACTGAAGGAATTGGCAAAGAGCAAGGCTCCAAGAATTGACAGAATACTCATTGAGATGTTTCAGCAAATGGATGCCCCACTGGAGGCACTCACTAGGCTATGCCAAGTGATTTGGAAGACAGCTACCTGGCCAATTGACTGGAAGAGACCCATATTTGTTCTCATTCCAAAGAAAGGTGATCCCACACAATGTGAAAGTTATTTAACAATATCATTAATATTGCATGCAAGTAAAATCTTTTGCTGAAGATAATTAAAAATGGTTGCAGCAATATATTGATAGAGAGCTTCCAGAAATGCAAGTGGATTTCAGGAGAGGATGAGGAATAAGGGATATCATTGCTGATATCAGGTGGATCTTGGCTGAAAGCAAAGAATAAGAGAAAAATGTTTACTTGTGTTTTATTGACTATGCAAAAGTATTTGATTGTGTGGTTCATAACAAATTATGGGTAACATTGAGAAGAATGGGAATTCCAGAACACTTGATTGTACTCACGAGGAGCCAGGAGGCTGGATAGACCAGAAGGCTGTTGTTTGAACAGAACAAGTGGACACTGCATGGCTTAAAATCAAGAAGGGAGTACGTCAGGGTTGTATCCTTTCACCAGACTTGTTCAATCTGTATGCTGAGCAAATAATCTGAGAAGCTAGACTATATGAAGAAGAATGTGGCAACAAGATTGGAGGAAGAATCATTAATAACCTGTGATACACTGACGACACAACTTTGCTTGCTGAAAGTGAGGATGACTTGAAGCACTTATTGATGAAGGTTGAAAAATATAGTCTGCAGTATGGATTACATCTCAATATAAAGAAAACAAAAATCCTCACAACTGGACCTATAAGCAGCATCACAATAAACAGAGAAAAGATTGAAGTTGTCAGAGATTTCACAATGCTTGGTTCTACAATCGATGCCAATGGAAGTAACAGTCAGGACATCAGAGGACGTATAGCACTCGGCAAATCGACCGCAAAGGACCTCTTTCAAGTGCTGAAGAGCAAAGATGTCTCCTTGAGGATTATGGAGTGCCTGACCTAAGCCATGGTATTTTCAATCACCTCATATGCATGGGAGAGCTGGACAATGAATAAGGAAGACCAAAGAAGAGTTGATGCTTTTGAGTTGTAGTGTTGGTGAAGAATGCTAAAAGTACCATGGACTGCTAAAAGATCTAACAAATCTGTCCTGGTGGAAGCGCAACTGGAATGCTCCTTGGAAGTAAGAATGGCCAGACTTCATCTCACCTATTTTGGCATGTTGTAAGAAGGGACCATTCCCTGGAGAAAGATGCCAGGTTTGGTAAGGTGGAGGGTTGAAGAAAGAGGGGAAGGCCCTCAACGAGATGGATTAACACAGTGGCTGCAGCAATAGGCTCAAGTATAGCAGGGAGCTGGCACGGGACTGGGCAGTTTTCCATTCTGCTGTGCATAGGGTCACTATGTGTCGGAGACAACTCCACAGCACCTAACAACAACAAAAAACAGTCTAGTTTCTTTACATTTCCATTTAAATTTTAGAATCAGCTTTCTAATATCTAAAAAACAATCTTAGTGGGATTTTTATTGGGATTGCATTGGATCTATAGATCAAATTGGGAAAAATTGACATCTTAACAATGTTGAGTTTTCCAATCTATGAGCACAGTATATCACTCCATTGAAGGAACCACACAGAGGGATACAAAAGGCCTATGCATGTAACTCTTTCCTTTCAGACCCCAAGAAGCCATGTTTTAAACAGGACTGTGTGCAGCCACTTGTTATTTGGCCATTTTGCTTTCACACTATGAATCTCACTGTGATTTCCCTTTCCCTCCCCAATAAACCTTTGCATTAGAGAAGACTCATAGAGAAAAAAAAAAAAAATCACCTTTTATGCATCATTATTGGTGAGATAACTGAAAAGATGAAACAGGACTGAACTACCTCCTTAAGGACCCAGGGAGTGAATTCCAGGACAAAAAGGCCAAAACTCTCTGTTTATGATTTCATCATAGATTTCATAAACTATTGTGATTACAGGCACTATTTTGGGGGTTCAGAGATAAAAGGATCCTCCTACTGTTTGAACTCACAGTCAACTGCCAAAAGACTTTGGGACCAACACTCAGAACTGCATGACCAGGATAGTTCTAGGGTCTATGCTTAAGAATTCCTCTTCCCTTATGTTGCATTCTGCATTATTAGAAGGTATTAGTTGCGAGGGTAAGCTTTAGAAGCTGATGAACTTTCCTGTGCACTTGAATTAAACTTTGGGAGCTGTTCCCAGCTGAATGGTGATGTCTGTGATAGACAAAGAGGCACAGGGCTTAGCTCTCCTTAGGAATGAAATAAGCTATTATAAATGCATTTTGTACAAAATTATAACTATTAAATAAGAAATTTTTTTAGAAATATTTCATTTTCACCCAGAAGGACTTGCAATCCAAGATAAGACAGAATTCAATACAGCCCCTAAGAAAATGTTAAGAACTCTTTTTTACCAAGCTTCACTTTTATCATACATTACTTACCACAGTGCCTCCCAAACTCTTTCTCATGTCATTATACAAACAGAAAGTATGTGTACAGCACATCAAAGTAAACTGGAGACAATTTTTGAACACTTAACTAGTTTGCTTACAGCTTAAAGAATTAAAAAGACACATATGTCAGTATCTACATCCACATAACCACAGGGAGTTTTTGCCTCAGTTAAATATGTGGAGATCTAGTTAGTTGTTACAGACATGTCAGAACCTAGTACCTAAGGCATTTTTCTGCTAACCAGAAGTCTGGTGGTCCAAATCCACCAGGCACTCCTCTGAAGGAAGGTTGGGCAATCTACTTCTGTAGAGATACTGCCTTGAAAACCGAAGGAGGGGCCACTATGAGTCAGAAACTACTTGACGGTAGTGAGTTTGGTTTTTCGGTTAAAGTTGAAGAATCTTGTGCCCCATTTCACTAAAGATAGAACATAATGTTTGCCAGCCTTGTTTGCATTTTAGAGACAAAATATTTCTCACTGGTGTGGCTCCTTTGTCCCATCACCAAACACCTGGCTAAGACTTTTAGATGACTTAAGTACTAAAAAATTTTGCTACCCTACTATATAATTCAAAATAAAATTTTGGTTTATAAAAAGGCACCATATGGATGTTTGTTAAAAATTAAATAATTCATTTATATATTTTCACATTGCAAAAAATTAGACAAGTTTGTTGAAGGTGACAGAGAATCTCTCTCTCTCCTCCTAAGGACATAGATAAAATGTTTTGGGAATAATCTAGCCTCCTTTTACTGTGTGGCAAAAAGCTGTGAGGTCTGAGTAAGTCTTAAGGTAAGAAAAGGCACACCAGTTGGTACAGGCACCAGTACTATGACCCAGTGGATTCTAACAGGGCTAATGGTAGCAGTAGCAGCCTGGAGTGCTTCAGCAATGAAGCCGCTCAGATTTTAGAGGAAAGCCTTTGACAGGCAACTGTTTTCATTTGAGATATTGCTCCTGGGCCTTTACTGGGCTCTGGTGGATTTTGGACATGAGGCACAAGGTGACTATATGATCTGAGCCACTCATGGTGAATACTATTTTCTCTCCCTATCTGTGATATTGAGTGGGCCAGGAACATTGCATTATTGGATGGAAGTGATGTTTATGAGACCTGGGCCTGCCACATTGATCAGGCTTTATGGGAAATTCTCTAGAACCTGAGGAAGAAAGAATTAAAATTCAGGCCTAATTACAGGTGGTGGTGCATGTTATGTTGGCAGCTGCAAATGTTGGCAATGGTCAGGTACAGTATTATGGCTCCACTGAAGGTTCCTTGAAAAACAGTAGGGTAAGAAAATCCTCCCAGTAAGCAGAACTTTCATCAGTATATATTGTCCATTTGCCAGGAAGTGGAGATGACCTGAGCTCAGGAATACAATCTACCCTTATTCTAGCAGTGACTAATGATCAGTCTGAATATACAAGAATGGGTCCAGAGCCTGAGAAAATTTGCAATATATATGACTACTCACCAAAAGACCCCTATTGTTTAAAAATATCTCAATAACTAAATGGGTAGGATGATCTACTCTGGGGATATCAGTCATCTTTATTTACCAGCCACCATAACTAAAAGGCTCATGAACAACTAGCTCATTGATAGCACAGGTTAGCAAGGGGTTCCCCTCACCATTACTGACTTATCAATCACTGCTAAGAACCCAATTTAGCAACAGGAAAAACCAATCTTGATTCTCTCTGATGGTTTTATTTTAAATGGACCACTCTAACTCCTGGTAGCAAATGGTTTACACTGACCCTCTTCCATCATAGACAGAATATTTGGTATTTGTCTTTACTAGACTAAATACATAATTTAGATTAAGATTTCCTTTTTCTATGTATTTGTCTGAAGGCCACACCATCCATGGATTTACTGAATGCTCATGCACTGTTATGTTATCTCACCCAAAATTGCCTCCAACAAAGGAATTCACAGTCATAGAAATAAGGCAATGGACTGATATTAATGGGATACATAGTTATTCTCATGAACATCAACACCCTGTGATAGATGGCATTATAGAGTGAAAGAATAGCCTGTTGAAGATTTAGTTATGATGCTAGTTGAGACACAATTGGTAAAGTTGAGGCATTCACCTTGAGGAACCATCTAACCAGAAGATGCCAACAAATGATGCTATGCAGCCCAGAGCCAAAATACTAAGTTCTGGAGGCAAAGTTGAAGAATGAGGGTTGTAAGAGAAGACTTCTCATGCTTGTATATATAACCCACTTGCAAAATATTTGCTTCCCATTCCATTCCCTCTGAGTTCTGATGATTTTTAGGACCTGTTATGGCTTGAATTGTATCCTCTGGAAAGATATGTTGAATTCCTAACCCCCAGTACCTGTGAATATGATCTTATTTGGAAATAGGGTCTTCGAAGATGACCTACTAACTTATAAGTTAATAAGGTCATACTGAACTAGATTGGGTCCTAATCTCAAATGAGTCGTGTCCTTGTAAAAGAGAAAAGATACAGAGAGATATACAGAGACACAATGACCATGTGAAGGTATATCCACAAGCTAAGGAGTGACAAGGAACACCAGCTGTCACCAGAAGCTAGAAGAGAGGCATGGAACAGAGTCTTCAGAAGGAATGAACTTGGCCAGCACCCTGATTTTAGGTGCATGAACAATACATTGCTATTCTTCAAAACTATCCATTTTGTTGTATGTTGATATGGCAGCTCCAGAAACCAATACAGTAGCCTAGGGAGGAATATTTCCACTAGAGAGGACACAATAAATATTTCCCTGAAACATACTTACTTGGTTATTTCAAGCTCCTAAAGTTAATGATGGGAAGCTCTAGTGGCCTAGTACCTGAGGCATTTGAGTGTTAACCAGAAGGCTCATGGTCCAAACCCACCAGGCACTCCTCAGAAGGAAGGTTGGACAATCTACTTCTGTAGAGATACTGCCTTGAAAATCCAAAGAGGGATCACTATGAGTTGGAACCTACTTGACGGTAGTGAGTTTGGTTTTTTGGTTAAAGTTAATGACAAACATGCTATAATTGAGACCACAGTGCTTTTGAGAAGATTTGCATATTAAAGGGTAGGGAGTGATCTGGATGCTCTCTGGGCACTCCCCTTTGTATTACCATGTCCACTGTTCAAAGGAAATAGAAGGAGTTCCAGCAAGATGACGGACTAGGCAGAAAGGCTACACAGACCCTCTTCAACAAAGAAAAGGGAAACCGATTAACACAGACACAGAAGATAATCTTGGACCCCTGAGCCTTGAAGGGAAGGATATAGAAGTGGCCTAAACCCCAAAAAGCAGAAAAAATTGTGTGAAAATACCAAAAAAGGAGACATACAGAGCTGCGGTCTGGCAGCAATCAAGGTGATCCTGACAGCACAGACAGCTTGGAGATTCCCAAGTGGTGGTAGGACCTAAGAATTAACCTAAAAATCACCCTGCTAGCCAGGGACTGCACAGAGGACTGCTCTGGTGGCTGGAGAATAAACGGAGGAGAAGAGAAAGGCAGGCTGAGCTGTGGACTTTTGCAGGTCCAGAGAGTGCCACCATTTTGAAGGTTTAAAAGCAGCTTGACTATTTTGGATATTTAAAGAAACAGCGCTCTCACAGATTCCTGGGGTGTAAGAACACGTTCTGCTTTCCAGCAACCCCAAGGACACTCTGGACCTGCAAGACTGAAAAGGTACCACATTCCTCTTGTTACTCTTATACCTCACACCTTCTTGGTGAATGGAGGTGCTGCCATCCCCCACACCCACCTACCTTCTGGGAACACAGGAACTCCATCACAGTCTGCGTGCTCAGACGGAGTCTGGGTGCCTTGCCCTGTCCTCCACTGATTTTTTGTTCCTCTTTTTCTAATTTTTCTTTTTCACTTTCTTTTTTCTGGTGATTAGTTTGCTTGTATTTGTCTGTTTTAAAACAACTATTATTATTTATACTTTTGTCCTTTTCATTATTATTCTTAATCGTTCCCCCACCCCCCCAGGTCCTAGTTTTCAGCACTTTTTCTTTCCCCTGTTCCTGTTTTTTTTTTTTATTATTATTATTATTCCCCCCCCCTTTTTTTTCTCATGGGTAACCCTGCTCCTTGTTTTTCTTTTTGCATTTTTCCCGTTTTTTTTTCTTCCATTATTCTCCTTCTCCACTTTTTTTTCTCTTAGTGCCCTATCTCCAGATATTGCAGGTTTTCTTGTTTTTTCTTCTTCTTTTTCCCTTTTTTCTTTTTTTGGTTACTGTTCCTGTGTGATTACATGCTGTGTTTCTTGTCCATGTGCTTTTAGATTTTTGATGGTTATTCAATTGTAATTTTTGTCTAACTAAGTGGAGATAACAACAGTCCCCATAAGACACAACTACACCCAAACCTCCTGCAACTTCACTTACTGAGCGAGAGGTATTACTTCCTTCTCCACCAATGGGACAAAGATAAAAAACCACCAACAAAAGCCTGACTCACCCTTGGCTGCTCTTCACAAACAGTTAACACAGATCTAAATACAGCAATGCCACAATGCCTCGGAGACAACAGATCATCACAGTCCACACAAAGAAGCAGGATAAAGTGCTAGAAACAAAGGAGCAGGATACAGACCCAGAACACATCCCTGAGGAAAAAACAGCACTGACATCTCTGATAAGGAATACAAAACAATTATATTTAGGTGTCTTCCAAGCATGGAGACTGACCAAAGAAAACACAGAAAAAACCTGAAAAATTTTGGAAGAAAATAAAAGAACAAAATGAAAAATTAGAAATGATTCTAAATCTACAGATAGAAATCCAAAAGATTAATACTAAATTGTAAGAAATAGATAACACATTGGAAGGGCAAAGGAATACAATTGATGCAATGGAAGACAGAATTAATGAGATTGAAGACAAACACCTGAATACTTCTTTGGAAAGGGATCAATCAG
>NW_006922241.1:433199-460439 GCF_000298275.1 Orycteropus afer afer
ATATGAGTTGAACATGTACCTGAGGTAGATACACTCCTTGGAGAGAACAATCATGGGAGAAAGAAGGGCTGCTTATGCACAGGGAGACAGCTCAGTGGTCAGGAGTGCATGGAGCGTTGGACACAGGGAAGAGGTAACTATGGGGAGGAAGTGGGAGGGGAGCTGTTGCATTGTGGTAAACTGTGGTCAAAGTCATGAGACAAAGTATATGTGAAGTACTGTATGGAAAGTGGATTTGCTCCGTAAACCTTCACCTAAATCACAATTAAAAAAATAAAAAAGGCAACAGGAGACTATTGCAACACAGCAAAGGAGAAACAAGCAAAACCTTCAAAAATGAAAATTTGTGTCACTCCACTACACAAAAACTTCTAATAGTTGAATATCAAAAATTAGGGAGTATGTTCAATGGAAATTGAAGAAAGAAAATCATATATACTAGCTCTGGCTTCATATTATGACATATACATATATAACTATATAAATAAATTAATTAATATCTTTTGTAATTTCTTCTTGATTCTCTTACTAATATGTGTAGGGTGTTAGTAATATTACATTTACTTTTTGCCTCCCAAATTAGCAGAATCTTGAGATAGGATAGCATCAAAACTACAGAAGATGCTGCACCTGTTTATACTACAGGCTGTTGTTCTTTGGTGTCATAGAGTCAGCTCTGACTCATAGTGATCCTATGTATAACAGAATGAAACACTGTCCAGTACGGCACTATCATCACAATCTCGCCATGCTTAAGCCTATCATCACAACCACTGTGTCGATCCATCTTGTTGAGAGCCTTCCCCTTTTTCACTGATGCTTTACTTTGTTGTTGTTGTTGTTGTTAGATGCCTTCTAGTCAGTTCCAATTCATAGCAACCCTACGTACAACACAATGAAACAACGCCCAGTCCTGTGCCATCCTCATAATCTTTGCTAGGCATGAGCCCATTGTTGCAGACACTATGTCAATTCATCTTGTTAAGGGTCTTCCCTTTTTTTGCTGACCTTTTACTTTACCAAGCATGATATCCTTCTCCAGGGACTGATCCTTTCTGTCAACATGATCTAAGTCCATGAGATGAAGTCTGGCTATCCTTGCTCATAAGGAGCGTTCCAGCTGTACTTCTTCCAAGACAGGTTTATTCATTTCTCTGGTAGTCAATGGTATTTTCAATATTCTTCACAAACACCACAATTCAAATGCACCAATTCATTTTCAATCTTCCTTATTCATTGTCCAGTTTTCACATGCGTATGAGGCTATTGAAAATACTACGGCTCAGGCCAATGTATTTCAGTTGTACCCATGTTAGTGTATCATGTTAGGTGCAAATATGACTTTATAATTGTCCCTACTTAGAGATTATATATGGTTAAGGAGATGTGTACAACTGCCAAGTTAACAAGTGTTGATTGTGATAATTGAAATTGTGTGTCAACTTGGCTGGACTACAGTTCTGAGTGGTTTAAGCAGTTGTGATGTGGATTATTCCCATGATGAAATTGGACAAATATGTTTTGAGCAGCCAGTCGGTTGAAAGGGAGTTTCCCTAGGGGTATGGCTTGCTTCCAATATATTTATGGGCATCCTGGGAAAAAAGACACTCTTCTGTGGATCGGGATCCCATTGTGCTGCCTACAACTGTCTGTGGGCAAACAATCCATCATTTGGCCTGGAGATCTTGGATTTGTCATTCATTGGCATGAACAGCTGGTATACTGTCTGCCAACCTTGAGCCTGTCAGTCCCTGAAGCTGCATGAGTTGGGAAAAGCCTCCAGCTTGATGTTTGATATAAGAACTTGGGACTTGCCAACTTCTATGAATGTGTGAGCCATTTTTCCTAAAACACATTTTCTCTCTCTCTCTCTCTCTCTCTCTCTCTCTCTCTCTCTCTATATATATATATATATATATATATATATATTTATATTTATATATGGGAGCTCTGGTGGCGTAGTGCCTAAGGCATTTGACTGCTAACCAGAAGGCTGGTGGTTCAAACCCACCTGCCACTCCTCAGAAGGAAGGTTGGGCAATCTACTTCCATAGTGATACTGCCTCGGAAACCCAAGGAGGGATCGCTATGTGTCAGATCTGACTCAATGGTGGGTTTATATATATATAATATATGTATTTTACATATAAGTTTATATATATATAAGGTTTACTGGTTTTGCTTTTCTAGAGAACCCAGCCTAACACACTTGGTACTGAGAGTGGTTCTAGTGAGACAAAATCATAAGGATGGGCTTTCTAAGTTGGTTCTCACTGATTCTGTTTTGGTTCTCCTATTTGATTAATCGTAAAGGCACTGGTGACTCTGCCTCCATTAGTAAAGAGGGCCCTGCTAATGAGGTGTCAACATTAATATGGAAAATAGCACCACCAATTGTTGTTGTTGTGTGCCAATTGAGTCGGTCCTGACTCGTAATGACCCATCCTTGGGTTTCCGAGGTGATATCACTATGGAAGTAGATTGCCCAACCTGCCTTCCGAGGAGTGGCTGGTGGATTTGAACTGCCAGCCTTCTGGTTAGCAGTCAACTATCTTAAGCTCCATACTACCAGAGCTCCTATATGTATAGATCAAGTATTTCTGAGAAGTTAGCCTCAGAGTGACTGCATATTTGATACTTTTCTGCAATTTTGTCAGCATGAAAAGCATAAGGAAGCTAGTTGGTTGGTCCTACTTATGCTATAAAAAGTGGTGAAAGAGTGAGATGACTACAGGGCTGCTGAGTCACAGCTCAAGCGCAACATAAAAGACCTCAATGTTTCCAGTTGTGCTTTGAAAGAAAGCCTTATTTCTTCTAGTAGCAGAGCTGATGTTGCCAAAAACCAACCCCAGAGTCTTATTGTAAGGGTGGCTGAATTCCAACCCCAACTGATTTGCCAACCCAGAATGGTGTCTGAAGTTAAAGTGAGGGCATTGATTGGCAAAAAAGGGGATCCTGAAACCTGGAATGGGGACATATGGGAGATAGTCAGGAAGATGAGGATATGGAGCCTATCAATTCTGTTGAATCCCTCCCATCTGAAGGGATTACTATAAAACCATTATCCCCTCCACCTCAGTGTGATGGAATTAACCCGACTATTCCTGATGGGTCATTGCCTGAGGTAGATGCCATGGAAGACATTGCTGAAGACGTTGCTGAATGTTCTCAGGCACTTCCCCAACCACCCTTTGTGGCTGCTAGACCTATAACTAAATTTATGTCCCAGAGAGCCCCAAAAGGTGAAATACAAAGTGTGACTGAGAAAGTGGTATGCTACACCCAAAAAGACCTACTTGATTTTGCTAACATGTACAGACAGAAACCTGGAAATATGTATGGGAATGGCTACTGGGGGTGTAGGATAATGGTGCAAGGAATGTAACATTGGATCAGTTTGAGTTTATTGATTTAGGCCCACTAAGTATGGATTCTTCATTCAATGTTTCAGCTCAAGAGGTTAAGAAAGGATCTAATTGTTTATTTGGTTGTCTTACTGAAGCATGGATTATGCAGTGGCCTACCTTATGTCAAGTTGAAGTACCAGACCTGCCTTGGTATAATGTAGAAGAAGGTATCCAGAGTCTTAGGGAAATTGGCCTGTTAGAATGGACTTATCAGATTAGACCCCTAGAGCCAGAAATGGAGATTCCAGAAGACATACCTTTCAATAATACAGTGAGGAAAAAATTTTTGAAGGGAGCCCCAGTATCCTTGAAGACTGCTGTGATTGCTATATATCATGTAAGCCAGATTTGACAGTGGGAGCTGCCCTAATTGAACTAAGACACTTAATTACAATGGGGCTGATGGGACCCTGTGGTAGTAGGGGCCAAGTGGCAGCAGTTAATTGACAAACAAAAGGTGGGCGTGATTACTATAATGGACAGCAGAGTCAAAGCAGTAATCAGAATACTCTGATTTGTGTGGAATTATGCCATTGGCTACTTAAGCATGGTGTTCCTAGGAGTGAAATACATGGCAAACCTACTAAATATTTACTTGATCTGTATTGTTGTTATGTGCCGTCAAGTTGGCCCCAACTCATAGCGACCCCTCCTTGGGTTTCTGAAGCAGTATCACTACAGAAGTAGATTGCCCAACCTTCCTTCCGAGGAGTGGCTGCTGGGTTTGAACCACCAGCCTTCTGGTTAGCAGTCAAATGCCTTAGGCACTATGCTACCAGAGACAGCTGACTTCTAGGTCACAAGAACAGCAGCCTAGATTGAATCTCCAGGATACAGAGTCACAGACTCTCAATCAATTTCCAGACTTGAGTCAGTTTACAGATCCATAACCCCTTGAATGAAGGTGAGACCAGGTCCTCTTGAGGAAGGACCCCACTACATTTCCAAAAATCTATAATGTCAATCTTTCTCCCAGCCTTCCCCAAAAGGATCTGAGGCCTTTTACAAGAGTGACTGTTCACTGGGGAAAAAGAAATAATAAGACTTTTCTGGGATTACTAGACATTGGCTCTGAACTGACACTAATTCCAGGAGACCCAAAGCATCACTGTGGCCCACCAGTCAGAGTGGGGACATATGGAGGTCAAGTTATTGATGGAGTCTTGCTCAGGTGCATCTCACAGAAGGTCAAGTGGGTCCCTGAATCCATCCTGTAGTGATTTCCTCAGTTCCAGAATGCACAATTGGAATAGATATATTGAGCAATTGGCAGAATTCCCACATTGGATCCCTGACATGTGGAGTAAGGGCTATCATGGTAGGAAAAGCCAAGTGGAAGCCATTAGAACTGCCTCTACCTATAAAAATAGTAAACCAAAAGCGATACTGCATCCCTGGAGGAATTGCAGAGATTACTACCACCATCAAGGACTTGAAGGATGTAGGACTGGTGATTCCCACCACATCCCCATTTAATTTGTCTATTTGGCCTGTGCAAAAAACAGATGGATCTTGGAGAATGACAGTAGATTATTGTAAACTTAATCAGGTGGTGACTCCAATTGCAGCTGCTGTTCTTGATGTGGTTTCATTGCTTGAGCAAATTAGTACATCTCCTGGTACTTGGTATGCAGCTATTGATCTGGCCAATGCCTTTTTCTCAATACCAATTTCAAAGGACCATCAGAAGGAGTTGGCCTTCAGCTGGCAAAGCCAACAATATACTTGCACAGTGCTTGCCAAAGTTATATCAATTCCCCAGCACTATGTCATGATTTAGTCCATAGGGATTTTGATTGCTTTTCCTTTTCACAAGACTTTACACTCGTCCATTATATTGATGACATTATGCTGATTGGACCTAGTAAGGAAGAAGTATCGATGGCACTAGACTTATTGGTGAGACATCTGCATGCTATTGTTGTTATGTGACGCGAGTCAGCCCCAACTCGTAGCGACCCCTCCTTGGGTTTCCGAGGCAGTATCACTACGGAAGTAGATTGCCCAAACTTCCTTCCAAGGAGTGGCTGGTGGGTTTGAACCATCAGCCTTCTGGTTAGCAGTCAAATGCCTTAGGCACTATGCTACCAGAGCTCCCTATAGATGGTGGGAAATTAACCCAACAAAAATTCAGGCATCCTTCACTTCAGTGAAATTTCTAGGGGTCCAGTGATGTGGGGCTTTCAAGATATTCCTATTAAAGTGAAGGATAAGTTATTGTATCTAGCTTCCTCCAAAACTAAGAGAGAGGCACCACATCTAGTGGGCCTCCTTGGATTTTGGAGGCAACAAATCTTTCATTTGGCTGTGTTGCTTCAGTCTATTTATCAAGTGACTTGGAAAGCTGCTAGTTTTGAGTGGGGCCCGAAACAATAAAAGGCTTTGCAACAGCTTCAGGCTGCTATGCAAGCTGCTCTGCCACTTGGGCCATATGATCCAGTGGATCCAATGGTGCTTAAAGTGTCTGTAGCAGATAGAGATGCTGTTTGGAGTCTTTGGCAGGTCCCTATTGATGAAACACAATGCAGACCCTTGGGATTTTGGACCAAAGCACTGTCATCCTCTGCAGATAACTACTCTTCTTTTGAGAAAGCTTTTGGCTTGTTACTGGGGTTTAGTAGAGACTGAATGCTTAACCATGGGTCACCAAGTCACCATGAGGCCTGAACTGCCCATCATGAACTGGGTTTTGTCTGACCCACAGAGTCATAAAGTTGGACATGCACAGCAGCACTCATCATTAAATGGAAGTGGTATGTCAGAGATCAGGATGGAGCAGGATCTGAAGGCACAAGTAAGTTGCATGAGGAAGTGGCCCAAATGCCTATGGTCTCCACTCCAGTCACATTACCTTCCTCTCCCAGTCTGCACCTATGGCCTCACAGGGAGTTCCTTATGCGGAAGAGAAAATTTGTGCCAGGTTTACAGATGGTCCTGCATGATATGCAGGCACCACTCAAAAATGGATAGCACTGGCACTGCAGCCCCTTTCTGGGACTTCCCTGAAAGGCAGTGGTGAAGGGAAATCCTTCCGATGGGCAGAACTTGCATATGGCTGTTTGCTTTGCATGGAACAAGAAATGGTCAGATGTATGATTGTATACATTGTATACAGATTCATGGATTGTGGCTAATAGCTTGGCTGGATGGTCTGGGACTTGGAAGGAGCGTGATTGGAAAATTGGTGACAAGGATGTGTGGGGAAGAGGTATGTGGATAGATCTCTCTGAATGCATCAAAGGAGTAAAGATATTTGTGTCTCATGTGAATGCCCACCAAAAGTGACCTCAGCAGAGGATAACTTTAACAATCAGGTGGATAGGATGATACTTTTAGTGGAACCAGTCATCCTTTTTCCCTAGCTACTCCTGTCATTGCTCAATAGGGTCATGAACAAAGTGCCCATGGTGGCAGGGATGGAGGTTATGCATGGGTTCAGCAACATGGACTCCCACTTAACAAGGCTGATTTGGCTACCACCACTGCTGAGTGCCCAATCTTCCAGCAGCAGAGATCAACATTGAGTCCGCAATATGGAACCATTCCTTGGGGTGATCAGCCAGCAACCTGGTGGCAAATTGATTACAAGTTGGACCACTTCCGTCATGGAAAGCACAGCATTTTGTTCTTACTGGAATAGATATTTATTCTGGATATAGATTCACCTTCTCTGCATGCAATGCTTCTGCCAAAACTACCATCTGTGGACTTACAGAATGCCTTATCCACTGTCATAGTGTCCCACAGAGCATTGCTTCTGATCAAGGGACTCATTTCACAGCAAATGAAGTGAGACAATAGGCCTATGCTCATGGAATTCACTGTTCTTACCATGTTTCTCATCATCCTGAAGCAGCTGGCTTGATAGAATGATAGAATGGCCTACTAAAAACACAATTACAGCACCAGATAAGTGGCAATACCTTGAAGGAATGGGGCAATGTTCTCCAGGAGGCTGTATATGCTCTAAACCAGCAACTAATATACAGTGCTGTTTCTCCAATAGCCAGGATTCACGGGTTTATGAACCAAAGGGTGGAAATAGGAATGGTACCACTCACCATTACCCCTAGTGACCCACTCAAAATATTTTTGCTTCCTGTCCTTACAACCCTATGCTCTGTAGGTCTGGAGATCTTTGTTCCAAAAGGAAGAACACTCCCACCTGGAGACACAATACTGATTGCACTGAACTGGAAGTTAAGAATGCCACTTGGCCATTTTGGCTCCCTCATGCCTCTTGATCAACAGACAAAGAAGGGCATTACTGTACTATTTGGTGTGATAGATCCTGATTAGAAAGGGGAAATTAGATTGACATTACATAATGGAGGTAAAGAAGAATATGTATAGAATATAGGAGATTCTTTAGGACGTCTCTTAGTACTACCATGTCCTGTGATTAAAGTCAATGGAAAATTACAGCAACCCATTTCTGATATGACTGCTAATGGCCTACACCCTTCAGGAATGAAGGTTTAGGTCACCCCACCAGGCAAGAACCATGGTCAGCTGAGGTGCTTGCTGAAGGCAAGGGAAGTACAGAATGGGTGGTGGAAGAAGGTAGTTTTGAATCTCAGGTATGACCATGTGACCAGTTGCAGAAATGAGGACTGTGATTGTTATGTTTCTTCATTGCATATCTGCATCAAATATTTTTGTTTTCTTCTGTTATGATCTATGAAATGTAAACAGGGTTAAAGCATTTTGGTTGTACATGTATTTATGTATCTTGTTAGGTGCAAATAATTTATAATTTATATTTATAATTGTCCTTATTTAGAGATTATATATGGTTAAGGAGATGTGTACAACTGCCAAGTTAACAAGGGGTGGACTGTGATAGTTGGAGTTGTGTGTCAACTTGGCTGGACCACAATTCTGAGTGGTTTAAGCAGTTGTGATGTGGGTTATTCCCATGATGAGATTGGATGTATATGTTTTGAGCAGCCAATCATTTGAAAAGGAGTTTCCCTAGGGGTATGGCCTGTTTCCAATATATTTATAGACATCCTGGGAAAAAAAGACTCTTCTGTGGATTGGGATCCTGTTGTGCCACCTACAACTGTCCATGAATGAACAATCTATCATTTATCCTAGAGTTCTAGGATTTGTCATTCGTTGGAGTTAACAGCCTGGATACTGCCTGCCAACATTGAGCTTGTCAGCCCCTGCAGCTGCGTGAGTCCAGAAAAGCCTCCAGCTTGACATTTCATCCAAGAACTTGGGACTTGCCAGCTTCTATAAGTGTGTAGGCCATTTTCCTAAGATAAATTTATCTTTCTCTCTCTAGACTTTACTGGTTTTGTTTCTCTAGAGAACCCAGCCTAACATACCATGTTTCAGCCCATCATCACAACCACTGTGTCGATCCATCTTGTTGAGAGCCTTCCCCTTTTTCACTGATGCTTTACTTTGTTGTTGTTGTTGTTAGATGCCTTCAAGTCAGTTACAATTCATAGCAACCCTATGAAACAATGAAACAATGCTCAGTCCTGTGCCATCCTCAAAATCTTTGCTAGGCTTGAGCCCATTGTTGTAGACACTAAGTCAATTCATCTTGTTGAGGGTCTTCCTCTTTTTTGCTGACCCTATACTTTACCAAGCATGATATCTTTCTCCAGGGATTGATCCTTTCTGTCAACATGATCTAAGTCCGTGAGATGAAGCCTGGCTATTCTTGTTTATAAGAAGGGTTCCAGCTGTACTTCTTCCAAGACAGGTTTATTAATTCCTCTGGCAGTCCATGGTGTTTTCAGTATTCTTCATAAACACCACAATTCAAATGCACCTATTCATTTTCGATCTTCCTTATTCATTGTCCAGTTTTCACATGCATATGAGATTATTGAAAATACCATGGCTTGGGTCAGGTGCACCTTAGTCTTCAAAGTGACACATCTTCACTTTAAAGAGGTCTTTTGCAGCACATTTACCCAGTGCAATACAATGTCTGATTTCTTGACTGCTGCTTCTGTGGGCATTGATTATGGACCCAAGTAAAATGAAGTCCCTGAAAATTATATATATATTTTTTCTCCATTTATTATGATGTTGCTTATTGGCCCAATTGTGAAGATTTTTGTTTTCTTTATGTTAGGGTGTAATCCATACTGAAGACTGTAGTATTTGATCTTCATCAGTAAGTGCAAGTGCTCTTTACTTTCAGCAAGCAGGATTGTGCAGATTGTTAATGAGTCTTCCTCCAATGCTAATGCCACATTTGTCTTCATGTAGTCCAGCTCCTCAGATTATTTTCTCAGCATTCCAGTTGGATAAGTATGGTGAAAGGATACAACCCTGACACATGCCTTTCTTGATTTTAAGTCGTACAGTATCCCATTGTTCTGTTCAAATTACTACCTCTAGGTCTATGTACAGGTTCTGGAATTTCCATTTTTCTCAATGTTATCCATAATTTGTTAGGATCCATACAGTCAAATGCTTTTACATAGTCAATAAAACACAGGTAAACATTTTCCTTGTTCTTTGCTTTCAGCCAACATCCATTTGACATCTGCAATGGTATCCTTATTCCATGCCCTTTTCTGAATCTGACCTGAATTTTTGGTTATCCCCTATCAATGTACTGCTGTAACAGTTTTTAAATTATTTTCAGCAAAATTTTATTTGCATATGATATTAATGATATTGTTTGATAATTTCTGTGTTCTGTTTGATTAGCTTTCTTTGGAATGGGCACAAACATATATCTCTTTCAATTGGTTGGCCAAGTACCTGTATTCCAAATTTATGGGCAGAAAAAAGTGAGGTCTAGCTCTTTTCCACTGTTCTTGGCACAAATAAGTGAGGCCTTGCAGCACTGCATCCATTTGTAGAAACATCTCAATAGGCAGTCTGTCAATTCCTGGAGTTTTGTTTTACACCAGTTCCTTCAGTGAAGCTTGGACTTCTTCCTTCAGTACCATTTGTTCTTGATCATATGCTATCTCCTGAAATGGTTAAATGTCAACCAGTTCTTATTGGTACACTGACTCCATGTATTCTTTCCATCTTCTTTTGATGCTTCCTGCATCATTCAGTATTTTGCCCACAGAATTCTTCAGTATTGCAACTTGAGGCTTGAATTTTTTCTTCAGGTTTTTCAGCCTGAGAAATGCTGAGCATGTTCTACCATTTTGATTTTCTAACTCCAGGTCTTTGCACATTTCATTATGATACTTTACTTTGTCTTCTCGAGTTCTAACTCCAGGTCTTTGCACATTTCATTATGATACTTTACTTTGTCTTCTCGAGCTCCCCTTTGAAATCTTCTGTTCAGCTCTTTTACTTCATCATTTCTTTCTTTTGCTTTAGCTACTCTCCATTCAAGAGCAAGTTTCATAGCCTCTTCTGACATCCTTTTTGGTCTTCTCTTCCTTTCCTTTCCCTTTTTTTTTGAATGACCTTTTGTTACATTGTATATGATATCCTTCATGTTATCCCATATCTCATCTGGTCTTTGATCATTGATGTTCAGTGTGTCAAATACCTTCTTCAGATGCTCTGTAAATTGAAGTGGGATATACTCAAGGTCCTATTTTGGCTGTCATAGACTTGCTTTCATTTTCTTCAGCTTCAGCTTCAACTTGCATATGGACAACTCCGGTGTAGTAAATCACCTGGTATGGCTTTTCTAGCCATAAGTTTTTATAAATTCCCTGGTGGAATTTGCCGTGAGCGACTGAGGAGCGCCTGATTGTTAAAGTTATCCACCTGGGGTATTTCTCTTGTGGGTGGCACAAAGCAATCTTCTGGGAAGTTCACTCTCTCTCTCAGGTGTTTAGAATTCTGATGTTATGATTGTCTAGTTTGGCCACTCTGCCAGGCTCAAAAAAGGAGCCCTCCCAGAGGCAGAAAGAGTCTCTCTGACTGCTGGCTGAAAAAGACATGCTGCTGAGATAAATGTGCTCCTGAGAGACAACACGCTGCTGGGAAAGAGACTGAGAGATACGTGGCACTGGGAGAGAGACTGAGAGACAACGGCTGTTGGGAGAGAGTCTGAGAGAGACTGTCAACTGAGAGACAATGGGCTGAGAGACTGAGCGTGTTCCTGAACTTGAATTGTAGCCTGGTACTTCCCTAATAAACCCTATAATCTGTGAGTTCTGTGTGGCCACTGCAGCGAATTATTGAACCCAGCAGAGAAGCGGTGGGTGCTACGGAAGGAAAGGTTGGTGTCAGGGTTGGTGAAAGGGCTGGAGGGAAGTGGCATGTCTGGCCTCACAGGGATAGGACTTGGGCTGCTGATGGTGATTCTGTCTTCCTCTTGTGGGGTTAGAGGAGGTCAGAAGATGTGGTCCTCCTGCCCCTTTAGCAGCAACTGATGGTCTGTTCCACAGTCGGCCACTGGCCTTGTTCTGACTGATGACATTGAGTCTCTGCATTGTCTCTTTCCAAACATGTAGTTGATTTGATATCTGTGTATTTCACTTGGTGAGGTCCACATGTACAGTCACCATTTACATCGTTGAAAAAAGGTATTTGCAATGAATAAGTCATCGGTCTTCCAAAATGCTGTCATGTGATCTCTGGTGTAATTTCTATCACCAAGGCCATATTTTCCAATACTGATTATGGTAGTTAAGGTTGTGTGTCAACTTGGCTGGGCCATGGTTTTGAGTGGCTGGGCAGCTGATTGTAGTTATTCCTTATGATAGGATTGTAATCACTTCCATGGTGGAATCTTCTGTGAGAAGCTAAGTAGTTTCCCTTGGGGTATGGCCTACTTCCAGTCTTGGCACATCTAGATCCTGCATTCAGCTGCATCTTCACCTCCATTGGCCTGCTATGTTGCCCAACAATCTTGCGATTTTTCCTGGACTTGAAAAATTGGTCTGCCGTGTTGCCAGCCAGTCTTGGGACTGTGCCATTTCACTTGTCAATCTTGGGTTCATCAGCCTCAACAGCCAGCAGCTGCCTCAGTTAGAAAAAGGCTTCAGTTCCAGTGGGCCTGGAATAAGAAACAAAACTGAAGCCCAAGGTCGAGGGGCCTTCACCCAGCCCCTAGAAATGTCATTTTTAATTTGGACTTCTAGCCTCCTAAATTGTAAGAATAAACTCCTGTTTGTTAAAGCCATACGCTTGTGGTATTTCTGTTATAGGAGAACTAGGAAACCAAAACACCAACGCTGCTTCTTTATTTCCAACTTTTGCATTCCAATCACCAGAATTATAATGCATCTTGAATGTATGTTTGGTCAATTTCAGACTACAAAAGTTGGTAAAAATATTCCATTTCTTCATCTTTGGCTTTAGTGGTTAGTGCATAGATTTGAATAATATTAATATTAACTGATCTTCTTTGTAGATGTACAGATATTGTACTTCAGGATAGATCTTGAAATGTTCTTTTTGATGATGAATGTGATGGCATTCCTCTTCAATTTGTCATTCCCGACATAGTAGACCATATGATCATCTGATTCAAAATGGCCCATACTAGTCCATTTCAGCTCACTAATGCCTAGAATATCAATCTTTATGTGTTACATCTCATTTTTGACAACTTCTAATTTTCCTAGATTCATACTTTATACTTTCCATGTTCCGATTTTTAATGAATGTTTGCAACTGTTTCTTCTCATTTTTGGTTGTGCCCCTTCAGCTAAAGAAGGTCCCAAAAGTTTTTTTCCAACCATGTAATTAAGGTTGACTCTACTTTGAGGAGGAATCTCGTCCCTAGTCATATTTTGGGTACCTTCCCACCTGAGGGACTCATTTTCTGGCACTATGTTTCACTGCTATTCATAATGTTTTCCAGTAATATATCAGACAATGTTTCATTGCTATCCATAAAGTTTTCAGTGGCCAATATTTTCCAGAAGTCGATGGCCCCATCCTTTTTCCAAGTCTGTCTTTGTCTGGAAGATCCAGTGAAACCTGTCCAACATGGGTGACCCTTCTAGCATTTGAAATAACAGTGACATAACCTCCAGCATCACAGCAACACACAAACCACCACAATATGACAGACTGACAAGTTAGTGGTGGTTATACTACTTCAAAACAAAACAACCCACTGCCATTGAGTCGATTTCAACTCATAGAACCCCCATCAGGTTTCCAAGCCTGTAAATCTGTATGGAAATAGATTGTCCCATTTTCCTTTGAGGAAGCAGCTGGTAGATTTGAACTATCACCAATCTTCTGGTTAGCAGTCAAATTCCTTACCCACTACACTACCAGAACTCCTTAAGCACAATAAAATACTTCATGGTATTAATTTTCTTGGTTCAAAGTTTGGGTCATGGTTTCATAAGTGTATCTAGTCAATTGGCCTAATGTTGTTTTTAGAATTTCTATTCCACCTCATATTTCAGTGAGTAGTGCTGGAGTCTTAAAAGCTTGCAAGCAGCCACCCTATACATCAATTGGTTTATATTCACCTGGAACAGCAGAGGAACAAGGAGGCTCAGGAATTGGAGAAAGAAATGGACTGAAAGTTTAACTGTTTCCAAAAACTCTTACGTCTGTTACAATGAGACCAGAAGTAATGGGTAGTGTCCTACTACTATTTTACTGAATATTTTTATCAAGGACCCAACAGATGGATCTGATCAAAAGGAGAAATGTGGAAGAGAATTTCGAACTCATATGGAAACCAGACTTACTGGATCCACTGAGACTGGAGGGACCTCAAATTTAATGTTCAGAAATAATCTTTAAACCTTGACACAAAACTATCCCATGAAGCCATAGTTAAACAGTAGTTTGTTGTTGCTGTTGTTATGTGCCGTCGAGTCAAGCCCGACTCATAGCGACCCCTCCTTGGGTTTCCGAGGCAGTATCACTACGGAAGTAGGATTGCCCAACCTTCCTTCCAAGGAGTGGCTGGTGGGTTTGAACCGCCAGCCATCTGGTTAGCAGGCAAGTGTCTTAGCCACTATGCTACCAGAGTAGTTTAGTCCAACAAATAAAGAATGTTTGCCTTCAGCATTGTGTCATTACAGAGAATTATCCATATGAATTTAAACTGACAACAGGTAATCTAAAACACAAAGTGAATTATGTAACCAATATCATGAACTGTTCATGTAAAATTGGATGTGTGTTTTGTTGTGTATACTGCCACCAAAAATAAATAAAATATTTTTTTAAAAAAATAAGAAACCTAAAAGAGAACATATCTCAGAAAATATAACTTGATAGTATAATAAGATTTGGGCGTATCTCTTTTTGAGGAAGTAACAATGTGTTCTTAGTGCAAGAAAATGTTTTGTTATGTAGGAAGACATTTCAAATGTTGTGCATGTTTGTTTATCTATCTGTCTATCTATTTATTTATTTTATTTCAGGGGAAAGTGTGAATGCAGTATCCCACTACCACAAATTATGCAGTTGAGTTTCCCATATTTGGGGGAATCACAGGGATCAGCACATCAGGAGTGCAGTGGATAAACCTCACTTTGGAAAAACCACCTTCATGGTATCACCCTGGCCAGGTAAGCATTCAAATTTTGTGCATTTTACAAGGAGGATGTTGGTGGTTGTGTAGCTGTCAAAGGTGTCAGCTGGGGAAAATGTTTGCTATCCCATCCTTTCCCTCTTCAGGTAGACAACTCAGAAAAGCCCAAGACTTACATCTCCATCTTTATTTTCTATAATTTACCTATCCCTTAACATTCCAGGAATATTTTCAGTTCCTTGAACAGGTCATGCAACCTCACGCCACCCTATCTTCTCATGTGCTGTTCCCTCTGCTGGAAATATCTAAATTCTCAATCAAGATTTGAGGACATGCTAAAACAGTAAGATTTCACATTTGGCCAGGAAGATGAAGAATGAGTCTATCAGGGAATGTGTGTCTTTGGAGAGAAGGGGTGAGCTCCTTCTGGGCCCATTTTTCTTTTGGCTATGGCCCCAGCAGGAGAAGAGAAAGAGGAGCATTCCATCTTAGACAGAGGGAGTCCCCGGGGTTCTACCACTGTTCATGCATGACACATATGTTGAGCTTTTGGGTAAGACAGTGTAGCCAGTACTGTGGACAGAAGAGTGTAATGAAGCACAAATCTCTGCCCCCAAAGAGCTCTCAACTCATAAGTTTTTCTACTTTTTTGCCTATTGGTTGCTAAAAGAAGAGTTTTAATAATGTGCTCAACAAGATGTTCTTTGTTTCTTCCTTTCTACCTGGATCTTCTGCCAATATTATATCTCTCCAGCTAATGCCAATCAGGCAGAAAGTTGTAAGCAAGAGAATTAGGAAAGTTTTACACTTCTTGGTGCTTGAAACAAACCCTATAGACCACTATCCTCTGCAAAACACAGTAATACATCCTTAGAGCTCTGCCACTGTGCGGAAAATAGGAAAAGGAAATCATTTATGAGGATTGTTAAATCACCTAGATCTAATCAGTTCTGGTTCTTTATTTGATAAGGCAAAAGGAGAGATCACTATCTATTGGTTTCCAAGCAGGAATGACTAATCTATATATTTGTAGCTGAATAAAGTGTTAACATTACTGGCATGCAGAGACTAGAGAAATGTAAATTCTATCATAAGTCTCAATTGTGTAGCTTATAAAATATCAAACTTTCTACTTGCTATTATTGTAAGAGACTTAAAAATTAAGTTTCATTCCCTGGAGTAGTTTAACTGTCAGAATGGTTCCTTCCCATCCAAAATTATTCAGCTGACTTAATCCCCTCAAAATTAATGGATTTTCACCATGGGATTTAGCCAGGGGATTTTTCCAGCTCTGCTGATACCAACATTTAAAGTGATTATGTATAATCTATTTCCATTCCACTATTTCATCTCAGAAAATACCGTTTTTCCAATTTCCCTATCTTCAGGGAAAGGAGATCAGAACTAGGTGTGCTACCAAGATTCAGCTCTGTGCCATTTAGTAGATAAAATAGCTATCAGAATTGCCACTGAGATCTCTCTGGCAGTGGATTTTCTATCCAAAATCCTTATACGCCCCTGCCAGAGTTGCTCGAAGGTCAGAGAAGAATGAGATATTGGGTTGTTAGCAGAAGAAGGGTCGAATCACCCAGTGGAAGGTTGGAGATATAGTCAGAGGTCTTTGTAATAACAGATTAATAAGAGGCAAAGAGAGAAGATGGGCAGTTTGATGTTATTATTCCTAAGTTTTTTAGTGGAATGGAGTGGTAGGAATTGGTCTAACTACATTATGGAGGCTAAAGTGTAAGCTTTATTCATAAAAGCCTAGAATGCACAATAGATTTTTACTAAACAAAAATTTCATTAATTATATAAAGACCTGAGCAACACTATCAACCTAACACATTCTATTATAACCTAACACTTTGACCTGACAAACACTTAAAAAATATACCACCTAAAATGGAACACAGGAACAAAAAGTTTCAAAGATTTTGCATGTAAAAAATAAAATGATAAAAGTACAAGAAGAAATCAAGTGAAATTATTTTAATTTTGATTTTGGAGTAGAGACAAGTTAACTATCATAAAACACAAGGAGCATAAAGAAAATAATGATAAATACAACTATATTAGGGTAAAACTTTTATATGGCAAAAATTATCATAAATAAAGTCAAAATGCAAATAAGCTAAGGAAAATATTTACTTTGGTCATATAGGAAACAGCTAATCTTATTATAAAAGTCCTTCTACAAATAATTAAGAAAAGGACCTATGGTAGTTATGTTTGTGTGTCAACTTGGCTGGCTGGGCCTGGTTGAGTAGCTGGGCAGCTGGTGGTAGTTATTCCCCGTGATGAGACTGGCAATCAACTCTATGGTGGGATCAACCACAAGCAGCTGAGTAGCTGCCTTTGAGATGTGGTCTTCTTCCTGTATATAAGGAGAAGCCTTGGGAATGACATGCTTGGACCTTGCATGTAGCTGTGTCATTGCTCAGCAGCCTGCTATGCTCTGCCAACTTTGGGACTGACAATGGACTTAAGTTAATGGTTTGGTAACATCAGGACTGTGCCTTTTTACTTGTCAACCTTGGGTTTGTCAGCTTCAGAAGCCAGCAGCTGAGTGAAGAAATACCTCCAGCTCCGGTGGGCCAGGAGCAGGAGGCAGAGCTGGGCCCCAAGGTTGAGGGGCTTTCACCCAGCCCCTAGAGCCTGGCATTTTTAACTTGGAGTTAAAGCCTCCAAATTGTAAGAATAAACTACTGTTTGTTAAGGCCACCCCATTTGTGGTATGTTCCTGTCAGATTGGCACGAGGTAACCAGAACAGGACCTCTAACCTAATATGAAACTGAACAAAAGTCATAAACAAGCAGTGCTAGGAAAGAAAACAAAATATTCCTACATATGTGAATGGATGGTCAATGTGATGAACAATTTTATTTTTCATGTGTCAGGCTGATGAATGTTAACATGTTTCCTAACACACAGTGTGAGTGAGGACAATAGTTTGCTGGAATCAACTTACAAGGATTGATTTTGGACATCTCTTCTCAGTTACCCATAGAGTGACTTTATGTTGACAGCTTAAAATTAGGCCTTGCAAAATGATTTCTGTTATAGAAGTCAGCACATGCTACAAACAAAGACTTTTCCCTGCTGAAAGATATTTATCAATTATTTACCAACACACCACCAGGTGAATGTATGGGAAATAGTCACTCAAACTACTGTTGTTTTGAATTTAAAGTAGGGCAATCTCCACAGAGCATTCTGTTAATATTTTAGGAAAGCTATTGATTGCGCACACCTTCTGAAGCAACAATTCTATTTCTAGGAGCATGGCCTAGATATTCTTGCACATATGTGAAATGACATGCACTTTTGTAATTGTTTGTTATAGCACAAGTGTCTGTCAATAGAGATTCATTTTAAAAAAATTGAGTACATTTTATACAGTGGAATGCCAAGCAGCTGTTAAAATATATGAGAAAGTCCTTTATGTGCTAACATGAATGCAATGTTGTTAACTGAAATAGGCAAGATTTTGAGGGGAAGAAAAGACTATATGTGCATGTATCTGCTAACATATATACAAAAGATCTTTGAAAAATTTCATAACAAGTATCAGTTGTCTTTGGACTGGGGGTGCCTGCAGACAAGAGTGGAAGGGAATGTTTTATTACACTAAAAAAAATTGTAATTTTCCAAAATGTACAGTGTTACTTATTCAGCAAATGAATAAAATTTAAGAAAGTTTAAAAAAAAAAAAAAAAAGAAAAAGAAACCTTGCCAGTGTAACCAGTGTATTGTGAGATAATTTGTTTTAAAGAACTTCTTATTCTTTGATCCAGCAATTGCTTTTTTAGTTGTTGTTGTTGTTATGTGCTGTCGAGTCAAACCCGACTCATAGCGACCCCTCCTTGGGTTTCCGAGGCAGTATCACTATGGAAGTAGGATTGCCCAACCTTCCTTCCGAGGAATGGCTGGTGGGTTTGAACCACCAGCCGTCTGGTTAGCAGGCAAGTGTCTTAGCCACTATGCTACCAGAGCTCCTGCTTTTTTTTGGTATCATTAGAAAATAAGCAGAGATGAAAACAGAGATTTATATACAAGATCTTCAATATGGTATGAGAAGTGTGAAAAACTAGAAATAACCAAAATGTTCAATGAAATGGAAATAGTTAAATAAATTAAGTTCAGTCATTCAACAGTAAATATATAGCCATTAAAAATAACACTGAAAAAATATTTAAGGACATGCTCAGAATATTATGAATGGAAGATAAGATGCAAAGTTTCACATATGGCATTATCCTAATTTGGCTAAAAAGGTTTGTGTACATACATACACTCACATGCTTCTTTTATCGTTAGGTGACATTGAGTTTGCTCTGACTCATAGAAACCCTAAGTACAACAGGATGAAACACTGCCTGGTCCTGTGCCATACTCACAATCCTTGCTATGGTTGAGCCCATTGTTGCAGCCACTGTGTCAATCCATCTCTTTCAGGATCTTCCCTTTTCTCACTTACTCTCTACTTCACCAAGCATAATATCCTTGTCTAGGGTCTGATCTTTTCTGACAACATGACCAAAGTAGGTGAAATGAAGTCTGGCCGTTTTCACTTTTAAAGAACATCCTGGCTGCACTTCTTCCAGGACAGATCTCTTCATTCTGGCATTCCATGGTATTTTGAGTATGCTTTACCAATACCACAAGTGAAAGGCATCAACTCTTCTTTGGTCTTCCTTATTAATTATCCAGCTTTTAGATGCATATAAGGTGAATTAAAATACCATGGCTTGGGTTAGGCACATCTTAGTCTTCAAAGTGACATCTTTGCTCTTCAAGACTTTAAGGGTCTTCTGCAACAGATTTGCCCAATATCATATGGCATGTGATAGATATCTGGGCTGCTGCTTCCATGGGTGTGATTATGGAGCCAAGTAAAGTGAAATCTTTGGCTGCTTTAATCTTTTCCCTCTTTTTTGTGAAGTTGCTTATTGGCCCATTTGTCAGGATTTTTGTTTTCTTTATGTTGAGGTGTAATCTGTGCTGAAGACTGTAGTCTTTGACCTTCATCACTAAGTGTTTCAAGTCATCTTCATTTTTAGCAAGCAAGGTGTGACATCTGCATATCACAGGATCCTCCAATCCTGATGTTGCATTCTTCTTCATGTAGTCCAGCTTCTTGGACAGTTTGCTCTGCATACAGGTTGAATAAATATGGTGAAAAATAAACCTGATGCACACCTTTCCTGATTTTAAACCATGCAGTATCCCCTTGTTCTGTTCAAATGACAGTCTCTTAGTCTATGCACAGGTTCCTCAGGAGCATAATTAAGTATTCTGGAATTCCCATTATTCACAATATTATCTGTAATGTATTATGATCCAAACAGTCAAATGTCTTTGCATAGTCAATAAAACCCAGATAAACATCTTTCTGGTATTTTTTACTTTCAGTCAAGATCCATCTGACATCAGCAATGATATCTCTTATTCCACATCCTCTTCTGAATCCAGCTTATATTTCTGGAAGTTCCTTGTCAATATACAGGTCCCACTGTTTTTTAATTATCTTCAGCAAAATTTTACTTGTATATGATATTAATGTTGCTTGATAATTTCCACATTCTAGAAATCAGACAACGTACTGCACTAGGCAAATCTGCTCCAAAGAACTCTTCAAAGTGCTGAAGAGCAAAGATGTCTTTGAAGACTAAGGTCCACCTAACCCAAGCCATGGTGTTTTCAATAGTCTCATATGCATGTGAAAGCTGGACAATAAATAAGGAAGACTGAAGAAGAGTTCATGTTTTTGAGTTGTGGAGTTGGCGAAGAATACTGAAAGTACCACAGACTGCTAGAAGAAATAACAAATCTTTCCTGGAGGAAGTGCAGCCAGAATGCTCCTTGGAAGTGAGAATGGCCAGACTCCATCTCACCTACTTTGGTCATGTTGTCAGATGGGACCATTCCCTGTAGCAGGATATCATGTTTGGTGGAGGGTCAGCAAAAAAGGGGAAGGCCCTCAACAAGATGGATTGATACAGTGGCTGCAATAATGGGCTTAGGTGTAGCATGGATTGTGAGGCTGGCACAGGAATGGCAGTGTTTCATCCTGTTGTATATAAGGTCACTGTGAGTCAGAGCCAACTGGATGGCATGTAACAACAACAACATTGGATAACCTTTCTTTGAAATAAGCACAAATATTGATCTCTTCCAGTCAGTTGGCCAAGTAGCTGTTTTCCAAATTTCTTGACATAATTGAATGAGCACGCCAGTACTACATCCATTAGTTGAAACATCTCAGTGGGTATTCTGTCAATTGCTGGAGCCTTGTTTTTTGCCAATTCCTCCAGTGAATCTTGTATTTCTTCCTTCAATACCATTAGCTCTTGATTATAAAATACAACCTGAAATCGCTGAACATTAATCAATTCTTTTTTTGTACAATGACTCTGTGTATTTTTTCCATCTTCTTTTGATGCTTCTTGCATCATTCAATTTGGCTAAAAAGCTATGTGAACATACATATATACATGTGCTTACATACACATTAAAACACAGAAGCAATACACAACCTATCAGAAGATTATCTCTGGAAGATTTTCAATGTCTTCTTTTTGGCATAATTTTATTTATTTTGTTGTTGTTGAGAATATTTGCAGGAAACCATACACCAATTCAACAGTTTCTATGTGTATCATTTAGTGACATTGATTACATTCTTTGAGTTGTGTAACCATTCTTACCCTCCTTTTCTGAGTTGTTCCTCCCCTGTGAACATAAATCCACTGTCCTCTAAGATTCCTGTCTAATCTTTTGAGTTGCTGTTGTCAACTCCATTCCATATAGATAGTTCTTAAAAGAGCATACTCAAGCAGACATTATTTACCAGTTAAACTAAACTGTTATTTGGTGTTAAGACTTCAGGGGATATTTTTGGCTTGAAGTTTAAAGATTATCTCAGGGAAATTATTTTAGGCTTTATCCAAACTTTCATGGCTCCAGGAAGTCTGGATTCTGTAAAAATTTGAAATTCTGTTCTGCACTTTTCCCTTTTTGATCAGAATTCTTTTATAGAACTTTTTGTTCAGTAATGGTAGCCCAGAACCATCCATTACTTCTGGTTTCATGGCAAAGGAGGCAGTTGTTCATGAAGGCAATTAGCCACACAGTCCATATCTCTTCCCATTCCTGACTTTCCTTCTTCCTTTGTTGTTCCATGTATTCCTCTGTTGTTCCAAGTGAAAAGAAACCAATTACTGTGCCTTGATTGGCTATTTAAAAGCTTTTAAGACTCCAGGAACTGTGCATCAGACTAGGAGGTAGAACAGAGGCAATAAACGTATTTTTAGTCCAATTAAATAGAATGTCCTGTGCGACTATAACACTAAACCTCCAAACCAAGAAACTAAATCCCATGAGGTGTTTGGTTGTATACAAGCAGCCTCAGCAGCTACTCTATTCCTTTTGTTTTTTTGTCATTGTTGTAAATATGTTTACCACACAGCATTTGCCATTTCAACTTTTTACCAGTGTATAACTTATTGACAGCAGTTAGAATAATTAGCTGTGCAACCCTACCCTTAGTCAGTGCAATATTTCTATGACCATTAATTTCTTCTTACCCACTCCTTCCCACTCCTGGTAACCACTAATAAACTTTGGTCTCTATACATTTGCCTGTTCTTCTCTTTTTACAAAATGCAATATTTGTCTTTTTGTGGTTGACTTATTTGACTCAGCATAATGTCTATTGGGATCTATCCTGTTTGGGGTTTGTTGGACTTCTTGAATGGATATATTCTTGTCTTTCATCATATCAGGGAAATTCCCTTCCAACAATTGTTTGTCTATTTTCTCTGTGGTTTTATTTGTCTCTTCCTGTTCTGGAATTCTGATTACATGCAGGTTATTCCTCTTGATGGTATCATGCATGAATCTTAAGCTTTCTTCATTTTGCTTTGATCTTTTTTCTGACTGATCCCTTTCCAAAGAAGTGTTGAGGTATTTGTTTTCAATTTCACTAATTCTGTCTTCCATTGATTACATTCTACTCCTTTACATGTTCAATGTGTTATCTATTTCTGAAAATTTAGTGTTAATCTTCTGGATTTTTATCTGTAGATTTTGTGTCATTTCTACTTTTTCATTTATTTTGTCATTTTCTTCTTGTCTTGTCTTCTGAAATTGTTCTAGGGTTTTTTCTGTGTTTTCCTAATTTTTTTTCTGTGTTTTCCTTAATTTTGTCAGTGTTTTCCTTGATCTGTCTCTCAATCTCATAATGGTACCTAAATATAATTCTTTTGAATTCCTTATCAGGGAGTTCCAATGCTGATTCTTATTTAGGGATGTGTTATGTGTCTGTATCCTAGACCTTTGTTTCTACTACTTTATTTTGCTTCTTTCTATGGACTGTGATGGTCTATTGTCTCTGAGATGTTGTAACTTTGTTGTAGTTATATTTAATTGGTGATTGTGTGTTGGAGGGATTTGCCCAAGATTTTTGTTTTCTTTGGATGTATCTGAGTAATCAGGGTATTGTTCTCCTCTATTCACTATTTGGTAGCAGTTAGGCTATCACCCCCTGTCTCCTGATGAATGTGATAGAGAATGAGAGTGGTTGCATACATCTCTGTTAGCTATTTACGAAGATCAGTTAAGGGTGAGTCGGGCTCATATTGGCTGTTCTGTATCATTGGCTAGTTGGTGCAGAAGCAAGTGGTGGCCCTCACTCAGTAGGTAGGCTGCAAGAAGTGCAGGTATGGTTGGGTCATATGGGCATGGTTGCTGTTGCCCACTCAGTTAGACAAAAACAACAAATAAAAAAATAAAAGCAAGAGGACAAAAAAAAACACACATTGCATAAACAAAGGAACAATCACCAAAAAGAGAAAGGGGAAAAAAAAAGAGGAAAGGCAATAAATTAGATAAAATATTTAAAGAAATACTTTAAAAAGACAAAAGAAATATAAATAGAAAAAGAGGAGAAAAAGAAAAAAGAATACTATCTGGGCAGGGGGAGTAAGGGAAAAAAGGTAGAGTAAGAGAATAATAATAAAAATAGAAAAATGAAAAAAGAAAAACAAGGGAGGGGAAGAACCACAAGAAAGAAAAAAAAATGGGAACTAGGAAAAGGGAAGAGAAAAAAAGCCAAAAACTAGAACTGGGAAGGGAAAAAGAAAGAATAACAATAAAAAGGAAGAAAAAAATAATTATAAAACAAACAAAAAGCAAAAAACAGATCTGGGGATGGGGCGGGGCAGGGTACTCAGGCTCCATCAGAGCACACAGACTGGGATGGAGTTCCTACCAGCCTAGAAGGTAGGTGGAGGTGAAGGATGGCTGTACCTCTGTTCACCAAGAAGGTGTAGGATAGCTAGGGGAATATTGCACCTTTCTAGTTGTCAGCCTCTGGTATGTCCTCGCTGTCCTTGGCAAGAGAAGCCTATTTTTAGGTCCCTGGAATCTGAACAAGAATGCTGTCACTTTAAATGTCCAAAATGGCTGCACCACTTGTAAACATTCAAAATGGCTGCACCCTCTGGACAGCTGAAAATCCACAGCTCAATCTGTCTACTTCTTTGCTGTTTCCCTTTTTAGTCATCAGCCACGAGCCACACCACATGGGGAGCAGGGCTGACTTTTAGGTTAATTCTCAGGTCCTAATAACACTTGGAAATATTCAAACTGTCTGTGCTGTCAGGATAGCTGACAGTCTGCAGCTCCATTTGTCTCCTTATTCAAAGTTTTCATGCAGGTTCTTCTACTAGGTGGTATTTAATCCACTTCTGTATCCTTCATTTCAAAGCTCAGGGCTCCAGGATCATCTTCTGTATCTGTGTCAATTAGTTTCTCTTTTCATTGTTGAAGAGGGTCTGTGTAGCTTGTCTGCCTATTCTGCCATCTTACCATAAGTCTCCCCTCAGCCCAATGCTTTCCAACTGCATCTATATTGTAGCATGTGTCAAGACTTCATTTATCCTACTGGCTGAGTAGTATTCCATTTTATGAATGTACCACATTTTGTTTATCCATTCATCTGCTGATGGACATTTAGGTTGCTTTCACCTTTTGGCTATTGTCAATAGTGCTTCAATGAATATTGGTATACAAGTTTCTGTTTGAGTCTCTGCTTTCATGTCTTGGGTATATATTTAGGAGTGGAATTGCTGGGTCATATGGTAGTTCTGCTTTTAGTTTTTTGAAGAACCACCACACTGTTTTCCATAATGGCTGTTCCATTTTGTATTTCCACTAGCAATGGGTACAAGTTCCAATTTTCCCACATCCTCACCACATTTGTTATTTTCTTCTTTTTAAAATCTCAGCCATCCTAGTGGGAATGAAATGGCATCTTGTTTTGGTTACCTCTGTGCTGCTCTAACAGAAAATACCACAAATGGGATGACTTTAACAAACAGTAGTTTATTCTCTTACAGTTTGGAGGCTTTAAGTCTAAGCTCAAAGTGCCAGGCTCTAGGGGCTGGGTAAAATCTCCTCAACCTTGGGTTTCAGCTTTGCCTCCTGCTCCTGGCCGACTGAAGCTGGAGGCTTTTCTTCACTCAGAGAGCTGCTGACTGCTGAGGCTGACAAATGCAAGGCTGACAAGTAAAAAGGCACAGTCCCAATGTTACCAAACAACACAGCAGGCCACTAATTCAAGTCCATTGAAGGTCCCAAGATCAGCAGAACATAGCAGGCTGTTTAACAATGACTCGGCTACATGCAGGGTTCAAGTGTGCCATAAACTAGGGAACATTCCCAAAGCCGCTTCTTATCTACGGGAGGCAGACCACATCCCTAAAGCAGTTACTCAGCTCTTTGTGGTAGATCCAACCATAGAGTTGATTGCCAGTCTTATCATGGTGGATCACTACCACTAGCTACCCAGCCACTCAACCAGGCCCAGCCAACCTGACACAGAAACTTAACTACCACACATCTCATTGTAATTTTGACTTATATCTCTGACAGCTAATGATGTTGAGCATCTTTTCATGTGTTTGGTAGCCGTGCAAATGTCCTCTTTGATGAAATGTCTTTTCAAGTCCTTTGGCCATTTTATGATTGAGTGATTCATCTTTTTGTTGTTAAGTTGTTGAAGTTTTCTATTTTGGTTACTAGATACTCTCCCGGATAGTAACTTGTCTTCTCACCTTTTTGATAAAGTCTTCTGATGAGCAAAAGTTTAAAATTTTTATGAGGTCCTGTTTATTTAATTTTATCTTTTGCTGTTTTGTGCTTTTGATATTATATTAGCTAATCCAGTGTTGAAAGCTAGTTGTGGCAGTGTTGTCCCTGCTTTTTCATCAAAGAATTTTATGGTTTTAGTTTGCACATTTAGGTCCTTAATCCATTTTGAGTTTGTTTTTATATATAGTGTGAGGCATGGATCCTTTTTCATTTTTCTGTATGTAGCTATCCAATATTCCCAGTGCCATTTATTGAAGATGTTCTTGTTTTCCCATCAAAGGAACTTTAGCACTCTTATAAAAAATCAGTTGAGCATAGATTTGTGGGTTTATTTCTGGACTCTCAATTCTATTCTTTTTGTCTATGTATCTACTGTCATACCAATACCAGGCTGGTTTTTTGTTTTTTGTTTTTTTTTGCAGTTTCAAATCTTCTTTTTTTTTTTTTTTTTAATTGTGATTTGGGTGAAGATTTATGGAGCAAATTCACTTTCCATACAGCAGTTCACATACACTTTGTCTCATGACATTGACCACAGTTTACCACAATGCAACAGCTCCCCTCCCACTTCTTTCCCACATTTACCTCTTCCCAGGCTCCATCCCTCCATGCATTCTTGCCCCTTGAGCCGTCTCTCTGTGTGTAAGCCCTTCTTTCTGCCATAATTGTTCTCTCCAAGGAGTGTATCTACCTGAGGTAAAAGTTCAACTTATATGCCTGTCTTTTGTTTGGTTGGAAACCACAGGTATGGGTTCAATTCCAGACCTGAAGGGCAGCTAGGGGCCATAGTCTCAGTGGTTCCACCAGGCTCTATTGGACCAGCAAACAGGGTCCCCCCATTTTTTTTCTTCAAATGATTTTGAGTTCTGCTCCACATTGTTCTCCCTCTCTATCCAGGATCTCCTACATAGATTCCCTTCCAAATGGACGACGGTGGTAGCCAGGCACCATCTAGTTCTTCTGGTCTCATAGTCATATAGGCTGCAGATTAGATGGTATACCAGTCTCTAGGACTAATTGTTTCCATGAATTTTGGTTTTCTTCATTCTTTTTAGCTCTAGATGAGGAAATATCCATCATTGCATCTAGATGGCAGCTTGCTAGCTTTTAAGATCCCAGTCTCTACTCACCAAAGTAGGAGGTGGAACAATATTTTGTATAGTATGTTATGCCAACTGAGCTTGATGTCTCCTGTGACTATAGTCCCAAGCCCACAGGTTCAACTACTTGGTCCCTCTGGGTAGCTGGCTGTGACCAAGCAGTGACCACAA
>NW_006922241.1:476771-478989 GCF_000298275.1 Orycteropus afer afer
ACTTGAGGGCAATAGGTATATATATACATATATATGTGTATATATATGTGTGTGTATATATTTATATACACACATATATGTATACCCACCAGCCACTCCTCGGAAGGAAGGTTGGGCATTCCTACTTCCGTAGTGATACTGCCTCGGAAACCCAAGGAGTGGTTGCTATGAGTCGGGGCCAACTCGACGGCAAACAACAACAACAACATTCACTTTTATCAAATTATGTTGTGAAAAGTAGGTGTTCCAGAAGAGAAGAGTTCTGTGGTAAAATAAGTCAGTTAAACAAACATTTAGTTACATTTCTGGTCACATTTTCTTGGAGATATAGAATTAATACTATCACATTAAAGTTTCTGAGTAATCCTGCAGTAAGGAAATTGTTTAACCCAGAGTTTCTTTTCCTTTCTTACTCTGCCTTTCTAAATAATTTATGACCTGGTGTTTTAAAGTGTTCTTCAGAAGGCAGGCATAATGAGCTCAGAAACTCTGGAGATCCCTTTCTTAAAACCTCTAATATTTTAGTTTTTTGGCATGGGCTCACTGTAACATCAGTGACAATTATAGAGTGACGGCTATACTAACTCTTTCCCCTCCTCCCCAAGGGAAGAAATTACAACTCGGTCATTTTATTGTCCACCCCCACTCCCAGAAGCAGGATTTACCTGCTTATGGACATTTTCCTGCTCCTCAGCATATCAGAAGGAAAAGCACTAGAAAGTACTTGAACTCATAATAAATAATTGTACAATCATGTTTCTAATCAGACAAAAATTATCAGAATATGAATTGCTGTTGTTGTTGTTATATGTCGTGGAGTCGGACCCAACTCATAGCGACCCCTCCTTGGGTTTCCGAGACAGTATCACTACAGAAGTAGATTGCCCCATCTTCCTTCTGAGGAGTGGCTGGTGGGTTATATATATATATATATATATATATTAGTTTTACCTGCTCAGAGTTTTCCTCTCCTTTGTCCTCTAAGGAAGGCTCTGTCATTTCTAGAGGTAATTGTCTGAATCTCAGTGATACAAATTTGGGAGAAAAGGGGAAAGAGGAAGAGGTCACAGGCTAGCTGTAGGGTAGAATTTTGGAGAAAGTTTCATAGCGATCCCTCCTTGGGTTTCCAAGGCGGTATCACTACAGAAGTAGATTGCCCAGTCATCCTTCCAAGGAGTGGCTGGTGGGTTTGAACCACCAGCCTTCTTGTAAGAAGTAAAATGCCTTAGGCACTATGCCACCAGAGCTCCTTGGAAAAGAAATATAAGGAGAAAAATATATGAGAGAAGCAGAAGGCAGTGAAAAAGTGAAATTTAAGAATTGTTGCTGTGGAATGTGTATATTGCCTTCATGGTGTTTAAGAAATGCCAGAGAAACAAATGTGAAAGGAAGGAATGCTCTTTTGAACACTATATTTCATTTGCTAGGCTGAAGTTCTTTGACCACCACTCAGTCTTAGATGGACAATGTAAGCCACCTTCAATAGTGTAACAGGTTTAAAATCCCACACCCTTCATGTAGAGGACTATATAGGCTTGGAAAAAACAACTGTAATAGTGGCAATCAAGGAGTTTCTTTGTCAGGAGACTCATTGATTAGAAAGAAGAGAGGAAGTGAGCCAATTCTGGAACATAAAAAGCAGAAAGAATAGAGGCTCTGAAATTAGCATCTTAGTCACTCAGGTAACCACATCCTAATCAGAAAATGTGGTTTAGGAGAGATTGAATGATCCTGTCTCCTAAAGCTTGCTTTCTTTTCTGAAAGGAACATCACCAAAAAGCTGAACTTTCCATGGGACAATCTGATGAAGAGAAAAAAGCAGTTAAAATGAAAGCTGAACACCTCTAGATACCTCATTAGACAGTAACAGTTCAGTAAACACAGTGTGAAAAGAAATGCAAATAATAACAAGATTCCAGTTTTTCAATGCTCAGGGCATGAAAGAAGGAAAATATTGACAAAGCTTAGTGCTAAAAAGGATGTCAATGGATGGGCGCTTTTTTAAACTGTCAAGGAAGTGCTAATTGGTAAGCCTTTCTGGAGGGCAGCTTGGCAATATGTATTAAGATTTTAAATTTTAAATGTATACTTAAATTGCCCTTATTTAGCAATTTTCTTCATAGGACTTTTCCCAGAGGACATAAATAAACAAGTACATAAAGAAGTATGGCAAATTTTTTTTTAAATTTGTTTTCACGTAATAGCAAAAAAATAAAAA
>NW_006922241.1:479658-482741 GCF_000298275.1 Orycteropus afer afer
TAGTGATACTGCCTCGGAAACCCAAGGAGGGGTGGCTATGAGTCGGGTTTGACTAGACGGCACATAACAACAACAACAACAACAATTTTCTTGTATATGTTTTTGTGATTATTATTATTATTATTAACATATATTGTAACAGCTCCTGAAATGCCAACTAAGAATTTAGACCAGCTCTTTTGCTGAGGAAAACTAAAATACTGAATATAAAACCCACAGTTATAAAGAAAGCATGATGGAGTACTTTACACACTAGATAGGGAGGAATTACTAAGCCAAAATCTAGCAAAGATAACTTCCTCATTCAAAGCCACTTTTACCCTGAGGCCATTTGCTGATATTTTAAAAGTAACTGTAAAACTGCACTGTAGTTTTGGTGAGACAAGGGGGACAAAAATCAAAGTGAAAGTTTTGCAAGTCAGGATGGAAGTCTGATACTCATTCCCCCATATACATAAATCAGTCTTTTCTCAGTTTTTTTTCCCCCCTTCAGACTTGCAGCCTAAATTAATATCACCTGGATAGTCAAGACACTTCATGCTCTGAAGTTGGATTAAGGTGGATCCATACTGGTTATGAGTCTAATTTTCCAGCAAAAGCAAACAAAAATCGTTTCTTGAGGAAGATAACTTTATCTTTGACTTCAAATTATTTCTAAAATACTTTATTTTCAAGCATAGTAACCAGCATGCAATCAAACATACACAAGCAAATAAAACACCTTAGCAAGAACTGAGACATGATTATATAAACATATCTAAAAGATTGGAAATGTCAAACACAGACTATAAAACTGCTCAGTTTAGTGTAAAGGCAAGCTTGATCTGCAGAAAACAAGAACTGAAAAGTGACATACATAACCCATTGCCATTGAGTTGATCCTGACCCTTAGCCACCCAACAAAACAGACTAGAACTGCATCACAGGATTTCCAAGGCAGTGGAAAGCAGACTGCTACATCTTTCTCTCACAGAGTAGCTGTTGAGGTTCGAACTGCTGACCTTACAATTAGAAGCAGAGCACTTTAACCACTGTGCCAACAGGACTCATTAAAAAGTGGCATAGAAGATATTTAAAAGAACCAAATAGAATTTCTAGAAGTAGCTATGACATATATTTGTTGAAGAACTCAATAAACAAGTTAATTAGTATATCAGAGCCCAATAAGAAAAAATTGGTAAATTGTTGTTGCTGTTGTTAGATGCCATCAAGCCATCTCCGACTCATAGTGACCCTATGCACAGCAGCTCAAATACTGCCCAGTCCTGTGCCAACCGCATGATCCTTGCTATACTCGAGCGCATTGTTGCGGCCACTGTGTCCATCCATCTTGATGAAGGCTTTCCCTTCTTCATTGACCCTCCACTTTACCAAACATGATATCCTTCTCCAGGGAATGGTTCCTTCTGACAACATGACAAAAGTAGGTGAGACAGAGTCTGGCCATTCTTTCTTCCAAGGTGCATTCTGGCTGCACTTCCTTCAGGACAGATATTTTAGTCTTTTTAGCAGACTATGGTACTCTTAGAATTCTCCAACACCACCACTCAAAAGTATCAACTCTTCTTTGGTCTTTATTTACTGTCCAGCTCTCACATGCATAAAAGGCAATTGAAAATACCATGGTTTGGGTTAGGCACACCTTAGTCTTCAAGGATTAAGGGATCCAGGTGAAGAGAGGAAATACAGGACTAAGGGATCCAGGTGAGGAGAGGGAACTCAGGCACACCCAAAGCAGCAGGGCGGGAGAGCGGGAGAAAGGGGCTAAAAAACCAGGAGCCTGGAAAGAGGAGCAGTTAGCCGCAGGGGTCAAGGTGAGGAGAGAGAACCCAGGCACACCAAAAGCAGCAGGATGGTAGAGCGGGAGAAAGGGGATTAAAAGCCAGGAACCCGGAGAGAGGAACAGTAAGCTGCAGGGGATTCAGGTGAGGAGAAGGAACTCAGGCATGCCCAAAACAGCAGGGTGGGAGAGTGGGAGAAAGGGGATTAAAACGCACAGGAATCCAGACAGAGGAGTCAGCAGCAGGGACCCAGGTAAGAGTGGTATGAGAGGTTTCTAACAGGGAGACAAACTTGTCTGTCGGTTTGTCCTACCATGGTGACGTGTTGATGTGAGTTTTGAGGCTGAGCCACTGGTGTTTCAAACACAGCGGGATGCACATTGTGCACAGGTATCAGCCCAGTTTACAGACTGAGACAGACTAGGAAGAAGGAAGAGGCCATCCACTTCTCAAAGAATTGGCCAGGGAAAACCTTATGAATAACTAAGAAACAGTATGATTCATTACCACACAACTTTATGAATAGTCCGGTTAGGTTAGAAGACTCTCAAAATAGGATTGGGAAAGAGCTGCATCATCTGAGTAAACCTAGCCTTACTTCTATGGATAAGGTAAAGCTTTCGAGACCTCCATTTGCTGATGTGGCACCACTCAAATTGAAGAGAAACAGCTGCAGACATCCATTATTCATTGGAACATGGAATGTACAAAGTATGAATCTAGGAAAATAGAAAGTTGTCAAAAATGAAATGGAACGCATAAAGATCAATGACCTTGGCATTAGTGAGCTGAAATGGACTAGTTTTGGCCATTTTGAATCAGACAACCATGTGATCTACTATGCCGGGAATGACAGTTTGAAGAGGAATGGCATGGCATTCATTATCATAAAGGATGTTTCAAGATCTGTCCTGAAGTACAATGCTGTCAGTGATAAGATAATATCCATATGCCTACAAGGAAGACCTGTTAATATGACTATATTTAAAATTCATGCCCCAACCACCAAAGCTAAAGATGAGGAAATTGAATATTTTTATCAACTTCTGCAGTCTGAAATTGACCAAACATGCAATCAAGATGTGTTATTTATCACTGGCGACTGGAATGCAAAAGTTGAAAACAAGAACAATCACCAGTAGTTGGAAAATTTGGCCTTGGTAACAGAAATAATGCTAGAACTCACATGGTAGAATTTTACAAGACCAACAACTTGTTCATTGCAAACACCTGTTTTCAACAACACAAACGGCGGCTCCACACGTGGACTTCACCAGATGGAACACACAGGAATCAGATTGA
>NW_006922241.1:484701-491136 GCF_000298275.1 Orycteropus afer afer
TTGTCTCACCTATTTTGGTCATGTTGTCAGAAGGGACCATTCCCTGGAGAAGGATGTCATGCTTGGTAAGGTGGAGGGTTGATGAAAGAAGGGGAAGCCCTCAACCAGATGGATTGACACAGTGGCTGCGGTGATGGGCTCAAGTATAGCAGGGATCATGGAGCTGGTGTGGGATCAGGCAATGTTTCGTTCTGCTGTGCATGGGGTCGCTATGAGTCAGAGATGACTCGACGGCACCTAACAACATCAACAGTCTTCAAGGAGACATCTTTGCTCTTCGTTACTTGAAAAAGGTCTTTTGCAGCAGATTTGGCCAATGCAATATGTTGTCTGATGTCTTGACTACTGCTTCCATTGGTGTTGATTGTAGAACCAAGCATTATGAAGTCCTTGACAACTTCAATCTTTTCTCCATTTATGGTGAAGATGTTTATTGAACCAATTGTGAGGTTTTTTGTTTCTTTCTATTGAGGTGTAATACATACTGCAAATTGTAGTCTTTAATCTTCATCAGTAAGTGCTTCGAGTCATCCTCACTTTCAGTAAGTAAAGTTGTGTCATTTGCATATCACAGGTTGTTAATGAGTCTTACTCCAATCCTGATGCCACGTTCTTCATATAATCCAACTGCCGTATTATTTGCTCAGCATACAAGTCGAATAAGTATGGTGAAAGGATACAACCTTGACAGACTCCCTTCTTGATTTTGAACCATGCAGTATCCCTTTGTTCTGTTCAAATGACAGCCTACTGATCCTCATGAGTACAATCAAGTGTTCTGGAATTCCCATTCTTCTCAATCTTACCTATAATTTGTTATGATCCACACAGTTGATTACTTTTTCATAGTCAATAAAACTTAAGTAAACATCTTTCTGGTATATTTTGCTTTCAGCTAAGATCCATCTGACATCAGCAATGGTATCCCTTGTTCCACATCCTCTTCTGAATCCAGTTTGCATTTCTGGAAGCTCTCTGTCAATCTACTGCCACAACCATTTTTGAATTATCTTCAGTAAGATTTTACTTGCATGTGATATTAATGATATTGTTTGATAATTTCAACATTTTGTGGGATCACCTTTCTTTGGAATGGGTGCAAGTATGGATCTCTTCCAATCAGTTGGCCAGGTAGCTGTCTTCCAAATCTCTTGGCATAACTGAGTGAGTGCCTCCAGCGGGGAATTTGTTTGTTGAAACATTTCAATGGGTGTGCTGTCAATTCCTTGCTCTTTGCCCATTCCTTCAGTGCAGTTTCAACTTCTTCCTTCAATACCATTGATTCTTGATCATATGCCACCTCCTGGAATGGATGAACATCGACCAATTTCTTTTTGGTACAGTGACTCTGTGTGTTCCTTCCCTCTTCTTTTGATGCTTCCTGCATCATTCAATATTTTGCCTATCGACTCTTTCAATATTGCAACTCAAGGCTCAATTTTTTCCTCAGTTATTTCAGCTTGAGAAATGCTAAACATGTTCTTCGCTTTTGGTTTTCTTACTCCAGGTCTTTGCACATTTCATTATAGTGATTAACTTTGTCTTCTCGAGCTGCTCTTTGAAATCTTTTGTTCACCTCTTTTATTTTGTAATTTCTTCCATTTGCTTTAGCTTTCTCTCCACTCAAGGGCAAGTTTCAGGGTCTCTTCTGCCATCTATTTTTGTCTTTTCTTCCTTTCTTGTCCTTTTAATGACCTCTTGCTGTCTTCATGGATGGTGTTTTTGATGTCATCCCATAATTCTTCTGGTTTTTGGTCATTGGTGTTTAATGCATCAAATCTAGTTTTTAAATGGTCTTTAAATTCAGGAGGGATGTTATCAAGGTCATGTTTTGGACTTGTTTTAATTGTCTTCAACTTCATCTTGAATGTGCATATGAGTAGTTGATGGTCTGTTCCACAATCAGCTCCTGGTCTTGTTTTGGCCAAAGATATTGAACTTCTCCATCACTTCTTTCCCCGGATATAGTCAATCTGATTCCTGTGTATTCCATCTGGTAAAGTCCAGTATATAGTCATCACTTATGTGGTTGAGAACTGTATTTGCAATGAATAAGTCATTGGTCTTGCAAAATTCTATCATGCAATCTCCAGCATTATTTCTATCACCAAGACCATATTTTCCAACTACAGTAACTCTTCTTCATTTTCAACTTTTGCATTCCAGTCACCAGTGATAATCAGCACATCTTGATTGCATGTTTGGTCAATTTCAGGCTGCAGAAGTTGGTACAAATCTTCAATTTCCTCATCTTTGGCTTTGGTGGTTGGTTCATAGATTTGAATAATAGTATTAATAGTAGTATTAATTGTCTTCCTTGTTGTTGTTGTTGTTAAGTGTCATCGAGTAATTTCTGACTCATAGTGACCCCGTCTTCCTTGTAGGTGTATGGATATTATCCTATCACTGATTATATTATACTTCAGAAGAGATCTTGAAATACTCTTTGTGATGATGAATGCCACACAATTCCTCTTCAATTTGTCATTCCTGACATAATAGATCATATGGTTGTCTGATTCAAAATGGCCAAAAGCAGTCCATTTCACCTCACTAATGCCTAGGATATCAATCTTTATGCATCTCATTTCATTTTTGACAACTTCCAATTTTCTTAGATTCATACTTTGTACGTTCCATGTTCCAATTATTAATGGATGTTTGCATCTGTTTCTATTCATTTAAAGTCATGCCACATTAGCCAGTGCAGGTCTCAAAAGCTTTACTTTATCTGTATTATTAAGGTTGTCTCTACTCTGAGTCAGCTCTTCCCCAGTCAAGTCTTGAATACCTTCTGACCTGATGGGCTCATCTTCCAGCACTATATCGGACAATGTTTCAGGGCTATTCGTAAAGTTTTCCAATAATGCATCAGACAGTTTTTCACTGCTATTTATAAGGTTTTCACTGGCCAATTTTTTGAGAAGTGTATGGCCCCTTCCTTCTTCTGAGTCTGCTTTGGCCCAGAAGCTCTACTGAAACCTGCCCAGCAGGAGTAACCCTTCTGGCATTTTGCAACACCAGTGGCACAGCCTCCAGCCTCACAGCAGCTCATAAGCCACCACAGGATGACAAACTGACAGACAAGTTTGTCTCCCTTAGTTGTTCCTAACCCCTCTGCACCTTCCTACCTCGGGCCCTAGCCTTAAAATAGAGCTGCACCCAAGCAAAAGCAGCACCCAGGTAAATTGTAAAATATATCAAAATAAATTATGTAGACTCACATAGAATTGTGAGGGTAGCACAGGACTGGTCAGTGTTTTGTTCTGTTGTACATAGGGTCACTATGAGTTGGAGCCAACCTGCCGAACCTAACAACAAAACAGAACATAGAAAGGCAAAAAAGAGATTGAGAGACATAAATTCTATAGTAAGAAGATGTAAAATAAATTTTAATATAAATATTAGAAGGAAAGGAAATAGAGAATAGGGAAGAGGTACATTTAAAGAGATATTTGTTGATAATTTTTCAAAACTGAGCCCACAGGTTAACAGAACCCAATCATATATCAGGCAGGATAAATAAAAGGGAATTTATCTCTGCATAATTAAACTACAGAAAACAAATTCAAAGAGGGAAATATTAAAAACAGCAGAGGAAAAAGGAAGATTACCACCAAAGGGGTAACAGTTGGCTTTGGACCCATTTCTGATTTTTGTTATTTGCATTTCATGGAAGCAAAATAACAAGCTAAAGGAGACGTTGGATGTTACACACAACTCTTGGCACTGAAATCACAAGTTATTTGTGAATATTTTGAAAATATAAGAGATATAGATTTTTAAATATAACTTTTTCTGAGATGATATATGGAAAGTCATAAATAAATTAAGATTAAAAAAGTAGTCAGAAAGTGTTTACTTGTATGTCTAAATTATTAGTTCTTTTATTAAATCTTGCTAGATATACATATTGACTTATTTCATTGAGATTAAAATTAACAATAATCTATACTATTGTTGTTAAAAAGGGATATGTTTAGTAAAAGTTGCATTGGTTAGGAGTAAGGGTGAGATGAGTCTCCTTTTAGCATCACTGCCCATTTGGTGCCAGCTGCTTATTCTGTAGACATATTACCCATGTTGAGGATTTGATACTTTTCTCATAGAGTTTATTGCTGAGATATAATATTTATTCCTTGGCTTTGAGGACTACTTCTTCCCTTATCACAAGCCCTCTGACTCTTTCTCCAAAATCAAGTGATAAATATTTAGTAGTTTTCAAGAACAAAGGCATTTTTAGTCAGAGAGAATCTCCTTGTAGCACATATTGCTCATTGTTGTCAAACACATATTCTAATGCAGGTAACTCCAGGTAGGATGTAAGACATTAAATCAGACCAAAGAGAAGGGCTAATTGGGAAACTGGCCATGTACCTGGTGTATACATCAGAGTTCTCCAAAAAACAGAATCAATAAGATACATTTATGTACATATGAAGAGATTTATTTTAAGGAGTTGGTTCACTTGATTGTGGGGGCTGTCAAGTCTGAAATCTGTGGGCAGGCTGTTGACTCAGGCAAGAGTTGTTGTTGCAGGCTTTAGTCCCAAATCTATAGGGTAGGACATCAGGCTGGAAACTCAAACAGTATTTTCATGTTATGAGGTTTCTTCTCCAGGAAACCTGTTTTGAGTCTTAAGGCCTTCAGTTGATAGGATGAGACCCACTTACATCATTAAGAGTAACTTCCTTTACTTAGAAAAGATGATGCAATAGGCAAAAAGACTGCACAAACCCTCTTCAATAAAGAAAAGAAGAACCAATTAATACAGATACAGAAGTTAATCCTGGAGCCCTGAGCTTTGAAGGGAAGGACATAGAAGTTGGCTAAACTCCAACTAGTAGAAGAAAATATGCAAGAAAACACCAGAAGAGGAGACATATGGAGCTGCGGTCTGGCAGTCATACTGATGGCACAGGCAGCTTGGATATTGCCAAGTGGTGTTAGGACCTAAGAATTAATCTAAAAATCAGCTATGCTAGCCAGGAGCTGCACAAAGGACTGCATTGGTGGCTAGTGAATAAAAGGGGAAGCAGTGAATGGGAAAGCAGGCTGGGCTGTGAAGTTTTGCCTCTCCAGAGGGTGCAGCCATTTAGAATGTTTACAAACGGCTCGACCATTTTGGATATTTAAAGGGACATCATTCTCACTAAGATTCCAGTAACTTAAGAATAGGCTCCACTTGCTGGGAACTGCAAGGACATTACAGACACCAGTGACTGGAAAGGTATGATATTGCACTTGTTACTCTTATACCCCACACTCTCTTGGTGAACAGAGGTGCAGCCTTTCCTTACTCCCACTCACCTTCTGGGCCACCAGGAATTCCATCCAAGTCTGTGTATTCATCGGAGCCCTGGTGCCCTACCCTGCCCTGCCCAGATTCCCTCCCCCCCTTTTTTTAAGTTTGTTTGTTTTTGTCTGTTTTAAAATTCTTCTTATTATTATTGTCCTTTTTATTATCATTCTTTATCCTTCCCTTCCCAGGTCCTAGTTTTCAGCTTTTTCTCTCTTTCCTGTTCCTGGTTCCATTTTTATTTTTCTCATGGTGAACCCCATTCCTTGTTTTTCTTTTTGCATTTTCCCCATTTTTTTTTCATTCATTATTTTCCTACTCTATCTTTTTTTTTCATATTGCCCTCTCCCCAGATATTGCAGGGTTTTTTTTTTTTCTTTTTTGGGGTATTGTTCCTTTGTGATTACATGCTGTGTTTTTGTCCACTTGTTTTTATGGTTATTCATTGAAAAAATTTAAGGAAAATACAGACAAAACCCTAGAACAATTTCAGAAGAAAATACAAGAAAAAAATGACAAAATAAATGAAAAATTAGAAATGATTTAAAATCTACAGATAGAAATCTGTAGATCAACACTAAATTTTCAGAAATAGATAAGACATTGAAAGGGCGAAGGAGTAGAATCAATGCAATGGATGACAGAATTAGTGAGATTGAAGACAAATACTTGAATACTTCTTTGGAAAGGGATTAATTAGAAAAAATATCAAAAGAAAATGAAGAAAACCTAAGATTCATATGGGATACCATCAAAAGGAATAACCTATGTGTCATTGGAATTCCAGAACAAGAAGAGAAAAATAAAACCACTGAGAAAATTGTCCAAGATTTGTTGGAAAAAAAACTTCCCTGATATGATGAAAGATGAGTATATATCCACTCAGGAAGGCCAACAAACTCCACACAGGATAGATTCCAAAAGAAAATCACCAAGACATATCATCATCAAGCTCATCAAACCCAAAGACAAAGAAAGAATCCTGAAAACAGCATGGAAAAAACAAAAAGTTACTTACAAAGGATAACCAATAAGAATAAGCTCTGACTTGTCAGCAGAAACCATGCAAGGAAAAAGGCAATGGAATGGTATATATAAAACCCTGAAAGAGAAAAATTTCCAACCAAGAATTATAT
>NW_006922241.1:491607-494452 GCF_000298275.1 Orycteropus afer afer
AGAAAATTATAAATCACAGGGTAACCTCAAAGAAAAATGATAAACCTTCACATCACAATAAAAAAGAGGACAAACACAAATATTCAGCAAATACTAAAACAATAGCAACAAAGGAATGATAACTACAATTCATAAACATAATGAGCTCAGCACAGAAAATTATATGGAACAAAGAAACCAAGAGCACCATGAAATAAAACATAACAAAATAACAGCAACCAATTCATACTTGTTAATAATTACACTGAATGTTAATGGATTAAATGCACCACTCAACAAACGGACAGTTGTAGAGTAGATAAAAAATCAAAACCCAACAATATGCTATCTACAAGAGGCACACATTGGAGACAAAGACAAAAATAGACTGAAAATCAAAGGTTGGAAAAAAGATAAATCAAGCAATTGTCAACAAAAAACTAACAGGAGTGGAAATATTAATTTCTGATCCAATTGACTTTAAGACAAAAACCACCATACAAGACAAGGAAGGACAGTGTTGTTGTTGTTATGTGCTGTCAAGTCAGGCCTGACTCATAGAGACCCCTCCTTGGGTTTCTGAGGCAGTATCACTACGGAAGTAGATTGCCCCATCTTCCTTTTGAGGAGTGGCTGGTGGGTTTGAACTGCCAGCCTTCTGGCTAGCAGTCAAGTGCCTTAGGCACTATGCTACCAGAGCTCCTAGGAAGGATATTATATAGTGATCAAAAGATCAATTGAAGAAGAAGAAGATATAACCATAATAAATATCTACGGACCCAATGAAAGAGCCCCAAAATTCATAAATGAGACTTTAAAAGAGTTGAAAGGACAAATAGATGACTCCACAGTCATAGTGGGAGACTAATACAACACTTTCAATGAAAGATAGAACAACTGGAAAGAAACTAAAAAAACAAACAAACCCAGGAGAGCTAAACAATACAATCCATGTGCACTGGAAAAGAATGTATACTGTGCTGTTGTTGGACGAAGTGTTCTGTAAATGTCTATAAAGTGAAGTTGGTGGATTATGTACTTCCAAAGACTTCTCCAAAACAGTCAAATGAGAATCTACAGATCGGGAAAAATATTTGGCAATGACATATCTGACAAGGGACTTATCTCTAGACTTTATAGAAAACTCCAACACCTCAACACCAAAAAGACAAATAATCCAATTAAAAAATGGGCAGAAGACATAAATAGACACTTCACCAAAGAGGCTAATCAGGCGCCCAACAAACATATGAAGAAATACTCACTATCATTGTTGTTATTGTTGTTGTTATGTGCCGTCGAGTCGGACCTGACTCATAGCGACCCCTCCTTGGGTTTCCAAGACAGTATCACTACGGAAGTAGATTGCCCCATCTTACTTCTGAGGAGTGGTTGGTGGGTTTTGAACCACCAGCCTTCTGGTTAGCAGTCAAGTGCCTTAGCCACTATGCTACCAGAGCTCCTATCATTATCACTATCATTAGCCATTAGAAAATGCAAATAAAAAAAACAATGAGATACCATCTTGCCCCAGCACTAGTAGCAAAGTTCAACAAGACAGAAAATAACAAATGCTCGTGAGGATGTGGAGAGATCGGGACTCTCATACACTGCCGGTGGGACTGAAAATGGTTACAACCACTGTGGAAAGCAGTATGGTGATTCCTTGAAAAGTTGGAATTAGAAATACAATTTGACCCAGCCATTCCATTATTAGGTATATTTCCTAAAGAAGTGAGGGCCAGGATAAGAACAGACATATGCACACCTATGTTCATCGCAGCATTATTTACAATAGCCAAAAGATGGAAGCAACCTAGGTATCCATCAGTTGAGGAATGGATAACCAAACTATGGTACATACACACAATGGAATACTATGCAATGCTAAAGAATAATGTAGAATCTGCAAAACACCACATAAGGTGGATGAAGTTGGAGGACATTATGCTGAGTGAAGGAAGTCAATCACAGAAGGACAAATATTGTATTAGTTTGTTACAGTAAAAAGTCAAGGAAAGGTTTATATATGGAAGGAAATTTTCTTTGTTGGTTACCAGGGGTGGGAGCAGAGGGGAGGGAACATTGTTAGATAGGTAGAGACACATATTGATTTGGGTGAAGAGAAGGGCAATGTACCAAATGTAAGTGATCAACATGGTGGCATTGACAAAGAGGAAGATACAGAGAGGTGCATGGGAGGTACGGACAGCAAAGATGAACTGTTTTGCACATACATTACTGCATTGTCAGTGAAGGCAAACATGGATATATGGGTGGATAGATGGTTGGGCAGGCTGAACTATTAGGTATGTCTACGCAGGGGGGAGTGTGCCCAAGACCATGTATAGCATTGGCAGACAATGTTTCTACAAGTGTATTACTATATTCTGTAAGAATTACCAAGTGTATAGTACAGCTGACAAGGGACAAGGTTAGTCACTTCTTGGGCACAGCCAGCTACCCAGAGGGAGTGAGTAGTTGGACCTGTGGGCTTGGGACCATAGGTGCAGGGCACATCAAGCTCAATTGACATAACACACTACACAAAACATTGTTCCACCTCCTACATTGGTGAATAGTGACTGGGATCTTAAGAGCTTGCAAGCAGGCATCTAGATGCAACGATGAGTCTCTCCTCGTCAAGAGCAAAGAAGAATGAAAACCAAAGGTTCATGGAAACAGTCCAAGCAACTGGTACACCATGTGATCCTCAGCCTCTGCAACTATGAGACCAGAAGAACTAGATGCTGTCTGGCTACCACTGACAAACACTTGGAGGGGGATCTATGTAGGAGATCCTGGATAGAGTGGGAGAAAAATGTGGGACAAAACTCAAAATCATTTAAAAAAAAAAAAAAAAAAA